>NC_069082.1:5525000-5838333 GCF_025698485.1 Gossypium arboreum | reverse complement strand
GCCTCAAGTTACATTTTAGTCACTTATGTTTGAAATGTTACGTTTTAGTCACTTATGTTACTATTTTGTTACGAAGTGATCACTCTACCGTTAAGTTCTGTTATCTCTCTAACGGTAATCCTACGTGGCAATCCAACTAGATTTTAGATGCCAATTTGGATTTCTAAATGGGATAAAAATAGATTTTTAATTAAAGAATTTAATTAATTAAAATTTTTAAACTTAAACCTTAACTAAAAAAACTGTTCATCTCTTCTTTTTAATTTTTCTTCAATCTCTTCTTTTTTCAATGGTTTTTTTATCATTTGACTGGAAAAACTATTATTAATATCAAAATAGTTGAAATCAAATTGACTGCTTCATAAAGATGGATTCAATTGAGGGTTCAGGTATGTTTTCTTTGCATTTTTCCATCTTTTTTATTCAATACTGAAAAACAAAAGATTGAATTTTTTATTGTTTAATGAAAACCCTAAATTAAAATTCTTGATATGAATATTAACAACTAAAAGAATTTCAGATCAAAAAAAAGGGATATCCACAAAGGGATTGTGAACAAACAAGTTGATTCAGATCAGAAAAAATCGGATTGAGAAACTAATTATTCAAGAACGTGAAAAATTGGAAAATACAATGATTAGGAACAATAATGATTACCATCTTCTTATTTGTCGACAACCACTCCATTTCAAGTTTTAGAACATAAATTTGTCGGTGAAGAAGACATATCTGGACCCTCCATTGAATCCTCTTTTTTTTTTGTAGGTGAATAAAAAATTTTGATGATAATAGCTTTTTTTAGTTAATTGAAAAAGAAAACTAAAAAAAAAAGGGAGATGAATGGTTTTTTAACTAAGATTTAGGGTTTAAAATTTTTAATTAATTAAATTTATTTAATAAAAAATCTATTCTCATCCTATTAGGAAATCCAAGTTGGCACTTAAAATCTAATTGGGCTACCATGTAGGATTACCGTTAGAGACATAACGGAACTTAACGGAAGAGTGATCATTTCGTAACAAAATTATAAAATAAGTGACTAAAACATAACATTTCAAACATAAGTGGCTAAAATGTAACCTGAGACAAACAAAAGTGACTATTTTTGTAGTTTACCCTTAATTTAATTAATTTCAATATCATAGTAACAAATCAGATGACATTATTAATGAATAAAAAATTCAATAACTTATTTGATTGATTTTGATGTTTTGAAACTTAAAATTTTAATATTGAAAAAAAAGAAATTTAGAGCTTTTGGAAATGGGTAAACAAATACAATTTAACAAATTTTTTAATGCATTATTTTAGTTTCTATCCTTTTCACTTTAATCATTTTTTTTACCCATTTCAATACTTGAAATTATTTATTGGGATGAACAAAATGAAAATGTAAATATGACGTGGCATGTACCGTCACCCGTCGTTAGAGATTAAACACTTGGGTTACTAAACTGAAAACACCCTGAAACTAAAATGAAAGCAGTCTGAAAGTTGGGTGACCAACTACGTAGTTTACCCTAATATTTGGAGAAAATTAATATCAATTTAGACTTTAGGCAATGGTGTAGGGAGTTTTGATTGAATTAACCTCTTTTTATTTTTAATTAACTGTTCAACTGATGATACTGAAGCAAGCAAGCAACCAAATTCAAGAGGCACTTTGTTTTGGCTTTTGGGTTTCTCATAATTCAAATTTCACAAAATAGAAAAAATAAAATGTTGATGCGATTTTCCCTTCAAAGAGGTAATGCAATAGTTGAAATTTAAAAACAAAATCAATTACAAAGAAAAAAAATGTAAGTGCTTTGATTTGTTTGTTTAATTTTGACTGATTTCGCCGTTTTATTTGGTCGCAGTGAAGAATTTATTAAGTTCTTCCAGTTATCGTTTCTCTACAGCGACTGAACCCTCTTTAAATCAGCGAAATCCTCCGGTAAGAATTTTTTGTTCTTTCTGGAATCATAAAATCAAAATGAAACCTTTGAAATGGGTTTTATTGAATATTTTTGTGTATTGATTGATTGGATTTTATACAGAGGGTTCCTAATCTTATTGGAGGTGCTTTTGTTGATTCGAAATCAACATCAACCATTGATGTTATAAACCATATGAGATCTCATATCATCTTCTTATGTATAGGTGTGTGCGTGTGTGTTGTTTGGGTAAAAAGGCAACACAAGAAGTTATTTCACAAGTTCCTTTAACTACAAATGAAGAGTTTAAAGCTGCTGTTGCTGCAGCAAAGCAAGCTTTCCCATATCTTGGCGCAATACCCCTGTAACAACTCGTCAGTGAATTATGTTCAAACTCCAAGAGCTTATCCGTAGAGACATTGTAAGCATGAGATTAGTTCAGGTCATTATTTGCTTAGAAATTTTGTTAAAATAGAGGCTTCTAGCTGATGAACACTTTAAATTTTTTTATAAGGATAAAGTCGCCAAGAATATTACAACCGAACAGGGAAGACATCGAAGGATGCTCATGGTGATGTCTTCATGGTAAAGATTAATAATTTTTTCATTTTTTTTCTTTATACTTTATGGACTTTTTTGTACAGAGGTGGTGGAACATGCTCGTGGAATGGCAACCCTGCAAATAGGAGAGTATGTCCCTAATGTATCGAGTAGAATTGATACATATAGTGTTAGAGAGCCACTCCGTATTTGTGCAGGGAATTGCCCGTTCAACTTTCCAGCAATGATTCCCTTATGGGTAAGTCTTCTTACCTAGAAATTTTTATGTTCACTGCATAGCTAGCACTTTTGCTAACTGTATGAAGGTCTTTGATGTCTTTGACTTCTTATGGTTAAGTTTGCTTGATTAACTTCTACTATTTCTTAATGCACTTTATACCAGATTGCTGGTTTGAAGCTTATAAGACTTTATTGCTTATTAATCAGCATTTCAGCCCAATTGTTTTTCTTCATCATCTTAGGAACTTGTACTGTACAGTTAGGGTTTTTATAGTATTGATTGTATAGTCAGCTATAACTCTTGTTGCTTCTTAAAAGTTTTGGTAGTAATTCCTTACCTGCTTACCAGAAGACCAAATTTCTCAAATCCCGGAAAGGAAAAGTTAATAATACTTATTTTTATGATTCTACTGCAGATGTTCCCTGTTGCAGTGTCGTGTGGTAACTGGTAATACCTTTATTTTAAAGCCGTCGGAAAGGGATCCTGGTGAGTGCAACCTCATAACTACTATAAAATGTTATTTTTATACTTTTCGGTTTCATGGACAAAGGACAACTTGTTTCTCCATTATTTTGTTCTTACATCTTCTTTTCTCTCTTATCTCATTTTATAAAATTTTATTTTTATACTTTCGCAGGGGCATCTATAATGTTGGCAGAGTTAGCAATAGAAGCTGGTTTGCCTCATGGTGTCTTAAATATTGTTCATGGCACCAATGTCTGTTCTTCAGCTACATGATTTTATGAAGTGTTCTGTTTTTGTTTCTCCCTTTTGTCACTGTGATATCAAATTAATGATTTTTCGGCAATTGTGCAGTTTGCGTTTATCATCTTTAGGCAAAAATTCATATTTTCTTTCGTGCTGTATGAATGAAATTAACTTACGATGTTTCTGTGAATTGATTATACTATATATATGTCCTGGTATATTTTGTTGTGGCAGGACATTGTTAATGCCATTTGTTATGACGACGACATCAGAGCTATGTCATTTGTTGGTTCCAATACTGTAGGTATCCTTCTTGTATCCAAAGCACCTAGATGATTCTGTGTTCTCAATTAGATTTCATAATCGTTTTGGATCTAAACACAGTTCTCTTGCTTATTATCTTGGTTGCTTCTGTTAATATCACTGGTGGTAACCTGATATGAATAATTTTGTCAAGCACCAAAGTTTCTTTGGCCAATAAGGACCAAGTATGAAAACCTTATTTTATTTTATTTTTTTTAACATTTCCACTTCTTGGATTCTCTCTTTTAGCACGTTTGAATGTATTTAATTAACTAAGCCTTGGTTGTCTTGGGATTCAGCGCTTCCCCATGTCCTTCAATATGGCCTGTAAATTGTCTCTGATGATTCCCTAGGTTTGTCTAGATTCGACTATTTTATCTTGTTAATTTCCCCCCTCATGTTTTATTTTATCTTACAATATGATTGGTTTTTGGGTATAATTTCTGTCTTAAACTTCTTATTGCAATCCATGAAAGGGTCATCTTTGTTTTGCATAGAAATTCGGTTTGTTGGTTATATTTGATGCTTTTATTTATCTTTTCTTAAAGGCTGGCCTGCACATATATTGTAGTGATAGGATCACTTATGTTAAGCTGTCATATCTCACACCAGTCTAGTTTACTGTTTGTTACGTCCCTGTATTTGGGTTGAGTCTCTCCACTTTGCCAATTGTGAATAGGTCAGAAGTGAAACTACTTCTGTGACTTCTAAAGTTGAACTAATTTTTCTTCCTAATTATCTTTTCTTCTCAGTCCAACATGGGGGCCAAAAATCATGGCATTGTCATGCCTGAAGCAAACAAGGATGCAACATTAAATGCTCTAGTTGCTGCTGGACAAAGATGCATGGCACTTGGTACAATAGTCTTTGCTGGTGACTCGGAATCATGGGTATCATGTTTTTCTCCCTGTTTATTATCTTGTTAGTTTATTGTGAACCTATGATTACGAGGGACAGATTTTGACCTTTTCAGGAGAGCAACCGACTTTTTATAAAATTAACTTAAAAATTTAATTAATTACATAAATATCTCATTTTTTATTAAACACGTAAATAATTTAAAATTTACTGTAAAAATTAATAGAGTTAATGAATTTAAATTAATAGAATTAATGAGTTTGGCGCTAACTAACAAAAAAAATTATTTTTCACTTGTATAAACATAAAAATGAGGGATTTTAATAAAAATTTCATTTTGTTGTGGAGCCAAATAAATTAGCCACCAGTTTCCTATGTAATTTTTTTTAAATTTTTTAAAATTTTAAATATATTAAAATATGTTAAAGTATAATTAATTTTAAAAGATTAATATATATTTTTTTAAGAACATACCTTCAGGGTTTGCAGCCGAAGCAATTGCATGTTTACAGGCGGTTATTATGGGTAGGGATTTGGGATTAAAATATGTCGAAATCGAAGGGGATTCCCTGACGTTGATAAAGAAAACCAAAAGTACAGGAAGGGATAAATCGGTAATAGGTTCTTACATCCAGGACATTAAAGAACTGAGTAAGGTTTTCTATGAGAGCAAGTTTCAATATGCAAGAAGATCAGCAAATGAACAGGCGCACAGTTTGGCAGCAAAAGGGTTAAAAATGGGAGAAATTGCTTACCTTGTTCACAGAATAGGTGGTCCAAATATCACAGAAGCAGAGATAGATCGGGGATGGCGATGAAGGCTATCAAAAGGTTAATGGATTTTGAGAAGAAAAATTTTAATTGTTTTCAGTCTATTGATCTTCTCCAGGAGCTGTTAATGGTGAAGCAGATATTTTTCTTAGAGTTTTCTAGAAAATGACAGCTCATAAAGTTGGGTTGCTTTTCTTTTCTCGTATGTCGTTTTAGCTTCGTTTTTTGTTTTCTTCTGATAGGATCTGGTTGCCCATTCATTGTAATTGGGCCGTTTGTGTTTTATTAGGATTTTGTTTGGACTCATTTTTATTTATACAACCTAGTATTATTTTTCAAAAAAAAAATTAATATACTTAATATATATTTTAATAGGTATAGATAAAAAATTTCTTAATATACTTAGAATTTTAAAAATAAATATATTAAATATATTAAAATTTTAAATATATTAAAAATGTTAAGTATAACCAATTTTAATATATTTAATATATATTTTTAAAAATATTTTTAAAATTTTAATATATTTAATATATTTTAATAGTTAAAGAGAAAAATATTTTTAATATATTTAAAATTTTAAAAAATTTAAATGTATTAAAATTTTAAATATGTTAAAGAAAATGTTGAGTATAACCAATATGTTAAAGAAAATGTTGAGTATAACCAATTTTAAGTATAGTCCTTCCATTTTTTAGAAATTACAGTATTTTCTTGATATTTATACAAGTGGCGTCATTCTACATCGTTCCACTAAAAAAAATAATTTTTTATCCTAGTTTCTGACGTGGCGGCGCCAAACTCTTTGGCTCCACCAACTTTCACTGCAGATTTTAGGTCATTTACGTGTTTGACCTAACTTTTATGTAATTAAACACATAAATGACCTAAAATCTACAGTGAAGTTGATGGAGCCAAAGAGTTTGACGCCACCAACATACCACATTAGCAATCAGGATAAAAAAAATTAATTTTTAGTGGAGTCGTGTAGAATGGCGTCACCTGTATAAATATCAAGGAAATAATGCAATTTCTGAAAAAATGGAGATACTTAAAAATAAATTTTTCCTTTTTTGGTGGAGCCAAATAAATTGCCCCACTTCCAAAGTTTGTTATACTTAAAAAAAATTTAATATGCTCAAAATTTTAATATATTAAGTATATTAAAATTTTAAAATTGTTATACTCAACATTTTCTTTAACATAATTAAAATTTTAATATATTTAATTTTTTAAGTTTTTAAAATTTAAATATATTAAAAATATTTTTCCTTTACCTATTAAAAATATATTAAAAATTTAAAATATATTGAATATATTAAATTTTAAAATTGGTTATACTTAACATTTTTTAATATATTTAATTTTTTTAAAATGTATTAAATATATTAAAATTTTAAAATTGATTATACTTAACATTTTTAATATATTTAATTTTTTAAGTTTTTAAAATTTTAAATATATTAAGAATTTTTTTGTCTTTACCTATTAAAATATATATTAAATATATTAAAATTTTAAATATAATAAAATTTTAAAATTAATTATACTTAACATTTTTTAATATATTTAAAATTTTAGAAAACTTAAAAAATCACCTTGGAAAATTAATTTATTTGGTTCCACCAGAAAATGAAAATTTTTTATTAAAGTCCCCCATTTTTTCAAAAATTATAGTTTTCCCTGATATTTATACAGGCGGCGCCATTCTACATTGCTCCACCAAAAAATTGATTTTTTTATCCCAGTTGTTGACTCGCATATTGGTGGCTCCAAACTCTTTGGCTCCACCAATTTTCACTGTAGATTTTAGGCCATTTACGTGTTTAATAAAAAAATGAATCATTTATGTAATTAATTAAATTTTTTTAGTTAATTTTATAAAAAAAAGTCGAGAACAAGCTGGTAGAATGTGCCAAAGCTCTGAAAGTGAATAGTAGAACAGAACCTGATGCAGACCTTGGTTCGGTGATTAGCAAACAGGTAATCTTAGGTTCAGATATTTACCACCATTTCCTGATTACTACTAGCTTTCAAAAAATTTAAAATGTCTCCTCCTCCCCCTCCCTAACAAAAATGGAGGATAGTGAACCTATTATTTACCCTAGGCTAGGGATTTAAATTGCGGTTGCGGTTACGTTTTCAGCTGCATTGCGTCTATCGCGGTTGCGGATATAACAGATGCTATTGAGGTCATTGTAGGTATCGTGGTCGTGAATTTTTTTAAAATTCACACAACTGATAACAAAGTAAAAAAATAGGTATCAACGGGAATAGCGGAAAAATAACAGGAATAGCGGCCTGTTATTGCCGTAAGTGGTCGTTACCCGTTAAATTGTAGCCGCAATCCACCGCTATTTTCAATAGTAGCAGTTTCGGACGATGCCGCTACCGCTATATAGGGGCCGCTATTCCGCTACCCGAGTGCTATTTACATCCCTGCCCTAGGCCTATTCATATCAAGACATTAAGTCAATCATGGCGTTCCTAATAAATTTTGAAGTAAGCCTTCTAGCAAAAAAGCAGGGATGAAGCTAGAAAATTGCTTTAAAGGGGGAATGAATAATAAATTTTTGAGGGGCCAAAGTGTAATTTTACCATTATATTAATTTATAATTTCATGAACTTTGAAGGGACTATATGGCAATTTACCTATTTTGGGGGCCAAGGCCATTGCCTGCCCCCTTTCTACACCCCTGTAAAAAGGTGGTAGCCTAAGCCAATTTCACCCCATCTTAGGGGGATGTGGGCTAATGACCTCATATTCTATATTTTACGATACCTTTTAATGTCTTTGATTCATTCTTTGCCATCTGTTTTGATCCTTGGTGTTTTTTTTTTCCTTGGAATCCTTCTGCATTGACAGGGTAAGGAATGTATAAGCAGATTAATTCAATCTGGGGTAGACAGTGGTGCCAAGCTACTACTTGATGGGAGAAATATAGTGGTATTCAATGTTCTGCCATATTCATTTATCATATAATATAACTTCTCTTTTGTGACATCATATAGATGATACTATATTTTATCTTCAAGATTGGATGATCCTAATATCATTGGGTATTGGAACTGTAGCGACGTAAAAAATTTTGCTTAGCTCGGACGCTAATTGTGGCGATTTATTGAAAAAGTTTGAAATTTGACGTTTGATTTTTGAAATAAACAGGGAGTCGCCACCAATCCTTTTTCCTAGGTGTGATCGGACACCTATTAGATCTCTTATTAAAACAAATAAAGGCTGAGTTTAGGTCTACGTTAAAATCCAGAGAAAAATTTGGGTTCGGGAGTCGGTTACGCGCGAGGAAGGTATTAGCACCCTCGCGACGCCCAAAATTGGTATCTTATAAACACGTGTTGTCTTGATTTTCAAAAAATACGAGTTCAATATAACATATAGTCGTGATTCATTTGAAAAGACAAGAATTTTCAATCTTTTTGATTTTTTTTTAAGAAGGATATACCGTTTTAACACGAGTCGATTGATGCTCACCCAACATAGCGATGAAAACGACGACTTAGTGTTAAACCGATATGTTGCCTTTGATTATTGAAATTAATTAGAAACAAGAATGTGATTTTCGAAGTAATGTAAAACAAAATTGATATGGAATAAAAATAAATAAATGAAAGAGCTAGGTACACATTGAAGCAGATAATCAATGTGACAATAATATTAAAACGTAATAACAGTGCATGCAAGATCAAATGTAATGATAGTATCAAATACGAGAAAAACAATGAATATACATATAAAGATAATTAAGAGTATATATGTAAAATATATATATATATATATATATATATAAATAGTAGTAGTGTTAGAAATATACTATATATAGTGTTTGAAGTATATACATAAGATAGTAAAATATATAACTAGTAATGTTAAAATATATACACAATATATACATATATATATCAAAATAGATATTGGAAAAAGTATGTACATAACATATATGAAGAATATATATATAATAATATTAAAATAAAATAATAAGTGATAATAGTGAAAATAATATGTATAATAACAAAAATAATAATATATTAGAATAGATATAAAATATATGTATATAATATGGTATTTAAACATGCATATGTAATATATATATTAGGAAGAAGAATAATATTAAAACAACTATGAGTACATACAGTTACATACATGTATATATATAAAAAATCGAATACATAGTAATAATACTAAAAGTATGTACATGATGTATATACACGTGTGTACATGAATTAATAGCGGTAATAATAAAATAATAATGCTAGCAGAAAAATAAAATACGAAAAGCAAATATAACAAAGTAAAATCAAAAACAAAGTATTATAAAAAAACTATATATAAAAGCTATATGTACATAAAATACATACATATATATATATATATATAAGTAAAAATAAGTAATAGTAATGAAAATAATATAATAATAATAATGATATAAAAGGTGAATATAATATAATAATATTAAAATAAAAATAAAAATAAAGTAATAGATAATAATAAATATAATAATAGAAATATAATATTAAAGATAATACTAAATATAATATTATTATTATAATAATAATAATAATAATAATAATAATAATAATAATAATAATATAATAATAATGATAGTAATGATGATAATACTAATATAAAAGAATAGATAAAATAGTAGTTAAAATACATACAATAATAATAATATATAATATGGTATTAAAATATATACATAGTAATATGATAGGAAAATAGTAATATCGTTAAAGCAAAAATTAATAATACTATATACATACATACATACATATACATATTAAAGATATATACACAAATAACAAAACCTATATTAATAATAATGTGATAATAATAATATAAATAGCAATAAATACAATAACATTAAAATGAGAAAAGTAAGAAAAAGGACGAAATGGAATTAAAATTGAAATTTTTTGGGTGAATTTAGAATAAAAACAGAAGAGAATAACTCATTCGAACACGCGCTAAACATTGAGGGGCCCTAACAGTAATTTCCCTTACCTTTTATAACGCTGCGCAGCATGGAGGATCAATTTAAAAACAAACGTAAATTTCAGGGCCAATTTGCAAAAAATTAAAACCTGATTGAAAAGAACAAAAGAAGCGGAAGGGCTTGGAGCGCAATTAGCCCATTCAATAAAAACACGCGGATCCTTGGAACGGGTCGGGTCAACGAGCGGGTCGGCGCCTAAACGACGCCTTTTTGGGGCATTTTACACTTGAGTTAAACGGCGTTGTTTTGTAATGTTATAAAAGCAAAAATTCTTTACAAAAATTTCATTTTTTGTGTTTCTAAAAACAGTTTGAGAGCTCTCCCCTCCCCTCAGCCCCTTGCGATTTCAGGTGGGGTTCCAGCGTCCTCCTTCGCCGCCGACGATCGACGCCGACCACCATGTACGGTGGCCGGAAAGGTAAAAATTTGTTTTTTTGTTTTTTTTAATATATGTATTTATGTAATAAATTCAAAAGAAACAAAAAGAAAAAAGAAAAGGGAAGAAATGAACAGAATCGAAGAATAGAAAAAAAAAAGATAAAACCACCTTTTTAATACTCCGATTTGGTCTTTTTGTATGGAATTCCTGCGTTTTTTGCTGTTTGAGTCCCCTTTTATTTATCTATTTGTTTGCTTCTCTATACTCGTTTCTTTTTTAATCTATTTTTTATTTTTTGCTTCTAAATTTGAAACGATTTTTTTCTTATTTCTTTGCTTGAACTGTCCAACCTTTACAAATGTTGTGTTTGGCTCTTTATAGCCATTCTTACACTATCTTGTTTTGATGTTTGCATGTTCCCTTTGTTTTGCAGGTTATAGACGGTGCTGAGGTGACCTTGGTGGTGGTGGCAGAGGGTTGGTGCGACGCTGGTCAGATGGCAGAGGGTTTTCTGATTTGATTGGGGATGGGTTAGGTTAAAATTGGGTTTGTTTTGTATTGGGCTAGTGGGTAAGGGTTGGTTTAAGTGGTTTTGGGTAGTTAGTTGGGTTTGGGTAGTAAATGGGTTTTGGGTTATAATGTAAATGGGCTGAGATTTAAATGGGTTAATGGTTTTGTAAGGCTAGTGGGTAAGGTTGGGTCTTGGGTCTGACATGGGATTCGGGTGTGGGTTTTGGCTTATTGGGTAGATTTAGTTGATCTGTTTTTGGGGTTTGGGTTGTAAAAGGGATAAATGGGTAATTGTTGAATGGCCCAAAATTGGCCTATAAAAGGAACTACTTTCAAATGAACTTGTCTTGGGTCGTTTGTCAGTTGAGATTGAAGGAAATTTATAGCATATAATATTATCCTGAAAGACTGATTTATACACAGATTTCTGGAGTGGCTTAGTGTGGTCCTTGTTTCCTTGATGCTAACTGGAATTTCTAATTTTTCAACAAAACCTGTTATTAGTTATCATAGTTATTAACTTTCTGTAAGTGACACAATAGGTTCCGAGATACGGGCAAGGCAACTTCATTGGTCCCACAATTTTATCCGGTGTTACAGCTGACATGGAATGCTACAAGGTATTACTTTTTGTTTATGATTTCCAATACATCATTTAGACTACTCTCCCAAAAGTACCAGGAGACTGTAGGTAAAGCAACTCTTGAACCTTCATAGAAGATACCTGATTTGTAACGCCCTAATTTTCGGGAATTCTGTGAATGTTGGCATAGGTTTAATTATGTTAGTGGGCCTCTAGAAGGCCCAAGCTTAAGATAGAACCCGGCAATTTTAGTTAATTTTTGTTCCATAAGAAAAATGGGGTGAAATTATGAAATAGAACCTATGTGAAAATGTTTGAAAATGCTATAGGCTAAATTGAAGTGGCCAAATAAATAGGAGTGAAAAATAGGAGGATTTGCATGACAAACCTCCCATTTTACATGAATTGGCCAGCCATCATATTGTTGTAAACAATATGAGCACTTGATATCCATAATTCATGGTACAAATTGATAATAGGTTAGGTAAATGTTCCATGATGATGGATTAGGTAAATATTTCATGATAATGGGTTAGGTAAATGTTCCATGATAATGGTTTAGGTAAATGTTCCATGATGGGCATTTCATGTCTTTTGTTTTAAAAAATTAAATGGATGAAATATGAAATTTTATTAAAAGAAAAAGGGTGAAAAGAACAAAGTTTTGTCCATCTTTGTTCATCATAGCCGAAAGTTAGAGAAAAGAAGGAGAGGAGAAAGCTCTTGAATGTTCGGTCACTTGGGGAAGAAAATTGAAGGTAAGTTCATGGTAGTTTGCTTCTATCTTGATGTTCATGAGTTCTTCTTGATTCTACCTTAACTCTTGAAGCATATTTTGGTTTTTAGTTGTGTTGTGAGCATTTAGTCATGAATTAAAATGAAGGAAATGGTTGTTGTTTCATGTTCTTTTGATGAAAAATGGAAGATAGGTGAAGTTGAGCCAAACAAATGAGCATGCATGTGCCTTAGATGCTAAGGGGAAAAATCGGCTAACATGTTGTGCTTTAAAATGATGAAATAGAGATTATACTTAAGTAAAATCATAGATATGTGATGATTGATTGGTGATATACATGTTTAAATAACAAGCATGCAAGTTAGGTGTGAAAGAGTGATTTGGTAATAAATCTGCTTGGGGCAGCAGTAGTAACGTGAATTTGGAAAATCACCATAAATTGTGGGAGATGAGTTAGAAGCTGCATAAATTATGTAATTAAAGCTTAATGAGTCTAGTTTCAAATGAAATAAACGATAACATATTTTGAATTCTGTACAATGAGAAATTTGATTCGTAATGAAGAGTTGTCAGATTAGTCAAATAGTGAAACATGGGAAACTTTAAGAAAAATCTGGTATTGATTGCCTAAACCAAAAAATTCTAAAAATTTTATGGATAGAAGATATATGAGTTTATTTTCAGGTAAAATTAACGGCACTTGATTTGGAGTTTCGTAGCTCCAGTTATAAATGATTTAGTGACTGTTGCTCAAGAAGACAGCTTGTAGTGAAATTATGATTATGTGGTAAACACTGACAAAAAATTGTTAATGAGTTGCTTATTGATTTCTTATAAGCTTACTCTGATCTGTAGGTGTGGTTAGCCGAATATTGTAAGGGGTTAATACGTAGTTCGTATTTGAATAGTTAGATTAATGTGTTAGTAATCCAATTGTAGGCAGTTTGTGTGTGGATCTCGTCAGCATATCGTTGCAAACAGGTGTGTAACTAACACCCTCTTTCTTAGTCTGGATCGGCAAAAGTCGAAAAGCCGAAATGCCGAAAACCGGTATTTTGTAGATTTGCAAGTGTGCGAATGCTCGTGAGGTAAATCGATTAATGTTTTTGGTAAACTGCAAAATTTGGACCGCAAAGTGCATGATTTACGTGCCCTCGATATTTTTGGGCTTAATGGGCCAAAATTGGAATGATGGGCCAACTGCCCAATTCGGTAAGAACACTCGATGCGTGATTCGTTAGTACGTGAAAAGTAGGAATATGCATGAAAAACCCTAAAATAGATAAATTACTGAAATACCTTTAAAAGTAGAAAATTTACGCTTTACCCTAGTAGATAAATTACCAAAATACCCCTAGGTTAAATTGACCTAAATGCATGTTTGATTGTTGTTATTTACTGCATGCCATGTTGTTATTATCGATGCATGGGATTGGGATATTGACGGAGGAAGTCTTGAAAGTGGCTTGTCCACGTCTTGGAGGCTTTGCCTCAATTCTTCGTTAACTGAAAGCAAAGCAAGGTCAGAATCGTGGAGTGTTGGGCTAGGTGGGTTGAGCTATTCCCCACATGAAGTATAGGGCTGGTACGGGTGGAGTGTAGTGGTTAGTGGGTTGAGTAGTCTCTCCAAATGGGCTTGCATATGTTATTGATGTTGCATGTATTTTGAAATGGGCCTATGGGCCATCTTTATTATCTGAATAAGGGGCTAAGGCCCGGTTTATTGTAATCTGAAAGGGCTCGTCCATTACCACTTATTACTGAATGGGCTTAGGCCCAATAGGCTTGAGTGACTTGGGCTTTGAATGGGTTTTCCTTAGACACCGAGTTTCCCAAACTCACCCTTTTATTTTCACCCACGCAGTAATCCCCAACCATAGTGGGCTTGGAGTGTGAGGGAATTCAGAGTGGCCACCGCTCGAAAGTTTGATTTGCTTCAGTGAACTGGACATCCTTTTTTTTACGTTTGAAGTTTTGGGTTTTTAAATGTAATAAGGCCGCTTAATTATTTTTGATGATGTTAATATGTGTTACTAAGATAAGTATTACTTATTTTAACTGTTGAAGTTGGAAAGCTTTAGGGCGCGTTTTCAAAAACAACAATTGATTTCAAAATACCACGATGACAAGCAAAACTTCCGCAATGAAAGTATTTTCCAAAATTAATCACTTTTCCTAAAAAAGACTTAATCAAATTGGTTTCCTAGAAATATACATGACGTTAAGGTGTGGCAATAGCGGTGTGCATGTCTAGGATTGGATCTGAAGGGAGCTTGGTACTTAAGCAGTCCGATGGACTCACCTCCTCTTTTCCGGTTTCCTACCTGGTGCACAGCTTCCATCCACTTTAACCTATAATCATCTTTTAAAACACTAAGTAAGTTTTTCTGGATCAACAATATAAAATGTTTTGAATGCTTCGATGTGGCATGTCGGATCCGACCATAACGTCTGGGCCGGGTTTGGGGTGCTACATGATTTCTATATTTTGGCTTGCGCAGGAGGAAATCTTTGGCCGTGTTCTCATTTGTATAAAGGTGATTTACTTCAATTCCTATTCCTAAGCTAACCAAGCTTTTGCTCAAAGCATTTTTTTCACACCTATTCTTATTCCAACTGTTAACTGCTCTTTTTTTCACACCCAATATTCAGGCTGACAGCTTAGAAGAGGCTATAAACATTTTTAATAGAAACAAGTAAATCCTGAATCAGTCTCTCTCTTTTGCTTAATCTACGTTACAATATTCACATTTGTTTTACGTGTACATTGCGCTGTGTTTCAAATATGGCAATGGCGCTTTTATACTTAATACATCCGGTGCAGCAGCAAGGAAATTCCCGACTGAGATCGAGACACGCTGAAATAAAAATAAAAATAAAATACCCTCTTTGATAGCTCTATAATTTTTTTAAAAACATTGTAATGAGCTCGAATTAAGCAAAATAATTTTAACTATTAATAATTAAACCTAAATTTTAAAATATAAAAAATAAAAATTAAATTCCTAAAAAAAAATATAGAGACTTACTATGATTCTAACCAATAAAATTGTCATATGTGAAGTGTAGGCAAAAAAATTAAGAGAGTCAAAATTAAATTATAAATTTAGAGTTTTGAATTAAAAATATTTTACTATTTATTTTATGTAAAATGTACTTAACCTTGAATATATATTAATACAAACTATATTATGAATTATTATGATAAAAATATAGAATTAATTTAAAAACTTATGAGTATAAAATGTATACTTTTATTAAAAATTCAATTTTTTGAAATAAAAACCTTTCAAATAGAAAAATCATTTTTAATTATTTATATGAAGATGGAGGATGACATAGGATTAGAAATTCCATAGAGTTAGCAAGTGGCATTGGACAAGTTTTTCAAGTAGAGTTGCAGACAAATGAAACAACTTAAACTTTATGATTAGGTTGATATTAGTATTTTATTAATCTTTTGTAGTTTTGTTATAGAATATCTTACAACCCGAAATCTAAAATGACCTTGCGACTTGAAATTCGACCGTTAATTAGTACCTTTGCGATCTTGCGAGGTGGGCATCAATTTGTATCGTCAACTTTGTGAGGTGAAATATCAGTTCCTCGCGAGGAAGACATGCGAGCACGTATGATGATACTTGGGTACGAATCTTCTTAGAAATATATGTCTACGATACATGTAAAATCTAACGAAGGTACGTGTCGTACTGAGTTATATGCATGATGCCTAACTACTTTCTTAACATGTCACATCAAAAGAATCATATCTTATAAATAAAGAAGAACTGTTTCCAAGTAGGAGAGGTAGAAATAAACCACAACAAACTCAGGGGCGAAGCCAGGGGTACTGGCATGGGCCCCGGCTCCCCCTAAAATGTAAATTTACTCTTTTAGCCCTTAAAATTTTTTAAAAATTTTAAATTATTAAAGATAAAATTACACTTTGGCCCCCTTAAAATTATAAGAATTCAATTTAATCCTTTACAAATTATAAAGATATAAACTATAAAAAATTAAAATGTTATCCGACCCCCTAACAATTTGTTCTGGCTTCGCCCTTAAACAAATTATTTATAGATTTGATTTAAGTTATCAGTTTTTATTAATTATCTTAATCAGAACGTTATTTCTATTAGCTAATCAACACCAACCATGCAAAAGTTGATGAAAGAAGCATATGCAGTTATAAAATTACATCTTTTAAAATATTCGGATGCATAGTTGGGTCAACATACTTCATCATTAAGTTAAAAAATCTAAATAAATATTAATAAATTTATTTAAATATAATTAACATTAATTATAATTATTGCATTTTTCTTCTAGATATTAAATCTTAATCTCAAACATAAAAAATATATAAAATATAATTAATATTTAACTATGTTTAAATAAATTTATTAGTATTATTTATAATTCTTTTATTCTTTTATTCTTTTTGTTTTACATAATCATGATATGTCATATTAATATATTATTTTTACTTATGAATAGGGATTTCCTTATACATTTATAAAATTCAAATATTTTTACATGTATAATTTTTTCTATATAATCAGTTTTTTTGTAATTACAAATATTTTTATCCATTTATCTATTTGAACCAAAATGATATTCAAATAAATATATTCACTTTCACCCTTAATTTAACGTCTAATTTTGAAGTATATATTTATACATTTCTTTTTGATGTAACAACACTAACTTTATTGATATAAAAGTATAAAATTACTTAAGTGTAAATAATTTGTTAGGACTTTTTCTTTGTGGTTTACTATGTAGGATGCTTTTTTTGTTGTTTATTTCAATACAATAAAAATATTTTAAATTTCATTTAGATTTTTATAAATAACATTATGAATCATATTATTTTTAATCAATCTGATGCAATCGATATTTACCTTTTAATTTCTTCGAGAAAAGGAAGTTCACCTACTTTTTCATTTCATGATGACATAGACAATAAGTAAAGCACTGAAAATGTGTTGGAATTTTGGTTGTGCAAATAGAAAAACTAATGTCATGTCATGTCCTGTCGATTAGATTTAATAATTCATATTTACGTCTTATATATATAAAAGTTGGTAATAAAAAAAAAATAACAATCCCACATTATTAGGAATAAACTTCTAAAAGGATTTATATATAGATTTGAAAAAAAAAATTTATTTAGTAATTGGAGCTAAAGCGCTAACACGTGTTGTCGCTTGGCCTAATTCGTGTTTATATGAACATATATTGTGCATGTTTATTTTTGAGTAAAATTTCTGTATTATTTTTTAAAAATACATTTATTTAGATTTCGAAAATCTAGTCAATAGAAAATATTTTTTTTGTTGTTGTTGCTAATTTTTAAGAAATTGTTTCTGTCAATTTTATCTTTTTGCCCCTACGTATTTTACTACTTTATCTTTCAAGAAATTGTATAAATAAGAGGTCATTTTCCTTATCTCATCCTTTCGTTCTTGGTGTTCTGTGAAATTACACGAAAAGAAAATTTTGTTTAGGAGGTTGGATTTTAAGCAGGACCATTTGTGACCCCTCAAATTGATTCCTTTCGAGAAGAGAAATGTCAACTATATTCTACTTTCTTTATTCTAATTACGAATTTTAAAGTATTATGGTAATCTTGGGGAGCGACGTTCACTATACGATTACACCAATTAAAGCGAATATACTTCTAAGACAATGGTTCTTCCACAACACAATGATTGTTATTTTATTTACACTCAGTTTGGTTTCCTATCAACGCTAATGATTATGTTTTGCAATAGTATATTTCCAACAATTAACTATTATATTTGTGTTTAATTAATTTAATAATTTTTATATGTTGCATAATTGTTGATTCAAAGAAAGAAATTGTGGCGATTTAATTCGAAGGACAGAAAGTTAAAAAGAGTTTTTTTTTGGGAAGAAGGTGTCTTCTTCCTTTTTCCTAGCACCTATAAGCATTTAAAGAGGTCTTTCTAGTAATTCTCGAGATGCCAAATATTAATTATATTAGTCTCAGATTTCTTCTAAGTTAGTTGATCGACGATGTCTTGTTGTTGCAAATTATTTTCAACAAGTCTTTATTATAAATTATCATATTTGAGGAATAAATATATATGACGTATGAATAGCATTCATCCCATCCATGTCAAGCAAGTTGATTTAGACTCGTAAAATCTTAAATTCATAATCCTTCTTCTTGTTTAAAATTATTGACCCATTAGGCACGACCTTACCAGATTAACAATAATTTGTGTTTATTTTTTAAAAATATTGATGAGTTTCTGTTATATTATTTTTTTAATCGTATTTATGCATATATTATGATATCCTACATTATTTGTCTTGTTCAATTATTAACGGAAAAACAAAATGGACCATATTGAGCTGCCTACACATTACTTTCTGACATGACTAGCCATGCACCATTCCTTTGATTCATCCTTCCACTTTTGAATGATTCATGTTCCACTAAAATTACAAAGCATACATAAATTTTATTTAATCCATGTCAAATAATATTGTTTTAATAATTTCAATGAAACATAAAAGCTTATAAATGAGTAATGAATAAGAATAATAAGTAACATCAATCTAAAATATAATTTATGTGTAATTCAATTTATTAATTTTAGTTAAATGTAAATATACGAAATTTTAATTATGATTGAAATATTTAAAATTTTAATTTTGATTTAATTATATTCATTTATAGAATTAATTATATCAATTTATTTTATATTAGATAAATATAATTACTTGTGTATGCAATATATAAATATAAAATGGTGTTACATCGATAATGGTATCGATAATTTATCAAAATTGAATCAAATCAAAATTTGTAACATTGCTCGTTAAACTAAAATTCATTGTAAGTTTAATATTTATCGCATATTAAACAACTATTTTTAAAATATATTATGATTATTAATTCAATAAATCATTGTAAATGAAGCTTTGATAATAAATAGAAATATCGTTATTATTTTTAGAAATTTTCAACAATCTCATTATAGGTTCGGATCATATTTGCTCTTCTTGGCACAATGTTTAAAACTACCCATAGCCACTCTCTAACCCATAAATAGGAGTATAATGCACTTTAGCGCACTCAAACTCACGTCCTCCTACATTGACAATAATACTCATACCAGTTGAGTTAAAAACTTAATTGATATATTGAAAGTTGGATTAAATACAAAAAATTTTGATAACAATAGTAAAACCGACAAGAAATTTGGGTTTTAAAGGCTAGTAAAGATACAAATTTTTGCCAAAATAATTGAATAGGGGACACCACATAGTAGTATTTGGGTGTTCAATGTTCTTCTATACTATTAATATCTAGATTATTGTTAGTTGCTAATATTAGATATAAATTGAATATGCGTCCAACATGAAAGGGATTTTGTAATCAAAATAAACATTTGTTATTATTTGCTAAGTTGATTTTATGTATTAATATTATTTTATATGCACTTATGATAAAAAAATATTAAGAATTATTAAATAACTCAAATAATTATTTAAAATGTTCTTTGTTGACACTTGAAATTAAGGTTTAAATGTCATGTAACTTTAATGAGTATATTGTGTTGAAAACATGAATGAGTTCCCTTTTGGTAATGTTGAATAAGGTTTTTGTAATAGCTCATCAACGTCTTGAATTTTTTTTTTTTCATGTTATCAACGCGATTATATGCGAGTATTTCATGCAAATCAACCATCTTGATCAGAAAGGAGAATAAGGAGGAGCTTACTCTACTTATAATCGAGGGGCTATTTCGTTCAAAGAGATTGTCTCGTTCGACATTGTATGATCACTAGACTCAAGTTAAGCCACTCTACAACATTTGTCTTTTGCATACTCAACACTAAAATTATCTATGGGTTAAGGTTTGGCTCCAAAAAAATTCATGCCTAGGCCTGATTTGAGATCGACACAACCCGTCCACTTAAAAATTTATTATTTAAATTGAATTCAGGTTGGACTGGCTCAAGCCACAAAAATTTTTTCTAATCTTGACCCGAGTTTGAACTGAGCAGGCTACTTAACCCTTGCCAAATTTACTCAGCATGTGGGCAATACTCCAAGTCACGTTAGACTCACTTAATTACTCCATAGTAAAATAACAAACCCTCCAATCACATCCAGATACTCTTATAGTAAGTTCTCTGTGACTTAATTACTTACTCTCTTAGCAAAACACTTCTTTAATAAAATCATGTGTAACCATATAAATTCTTCACACTCGATTAATAACTAAATTTATTATCAACTCATCTTATATCTTCCTCAAAATTATAAATTATATAAGATTATTTTTAATATTTTAACTTTTATTATGCAATTATTTAAAGAAATTCCAAAGTAAGCAAAGAAGCCAGGTATGAATATTTAGATAAGCTACATTTAGGCAAGCCAGCACCCAACCTAAGGAGGAAAAAAAAAAAAAGAAGCAAATTGGAGGACCCACCTCAGCGGAAGGCTATTTTCGTAAATTTCCTGGTCACCAAGACAATTTATAAACCTTGCCATTGTAGAAGAATTTCCATCGAGTCTTTTGCATCTCCATATCTCTCTCTCTCTCTAAAAGCCCACTCAGAAGTTTAAAGAGAGAGAAAGTGTACTTTCTCTCTCTAGAACTCTAAAGGGTCAAAGCTTTAAAGCCTTCAAATATATACATATAAATCGAGAGAGAGGGAGGGAAACATTTTTTTTTTAAATTATTTTTTGGGAGAGATTTTGAATCATGGGTGGTGAGAAGAAATTCGGGGTTCTTCTATGCGCGGAGGACTCGGACTACATTAAGAAGAGGTACGGAGGGTATTTTGGTGTGTTTGTGGAAATGCTGGCGGAGGAAGGGGAGACGTGGGACGTTTTCAGGGTGGCGAACGGCGAGTTCCCCGACGACGATGAGATCGCCGAATTCGACGGATTCGTTATAACCGGCAGTTGCAATGATGCTCACGGGAATGACGTTTGGATCTGCAGGTTGATCTCGCTTTTGAAGAAATTGGATTCCTTGAAGAAGAAAGTTCTTGGGATTTGCTTTGGTCACCAGGTAATTTTCTTTTATTTATTCCATCTTTTCTTTTCCTTTTTGAATTTATATTCTTATTATTGCTGCAGCTTGCACTTTATTTTTGTGGTGGAAAATTTGGTTTATGATTTTGTTTTTCTAAGTGAATGTGTTCGGCTTTTTATGAAGGAAAAGAGAAAAAAATACCTAAGAATTTTTGGGTCAGGTCCAATATACTATAAAATATAAATTAGAATTAGATAAATAATATATAATACACCGGTAGGTTTTAACTCCTAACTATCCGAACTCTTTTATTGATTTAAACTAAAATAAAATTAGCTTGTTTAAAATTTTAATTGATTTTAATTTTCAAGATTTAAAGCTCGAACGATTTTTTGTTACTATATTATTTTATTTATATATATTATATCACATAAAATTAAATATATAATATAAACATTAATTTAAAAAAGTGGTTTTTTTAAAATTTTAATCAAATAAATATTGAATATTAAATAAAAATAACACATTTTTCAAAAATTTAAAAAATTATATGATGGACCAGACCCAAAATATGGTAGTACTATACATAAATCACTCAAGAACAACTCTGATCAGCATTTTTAATAGAAATGAAATAAGATGACTATATCAGGGCTGGGACTGTCATTTCCACCTGGACCTGTTATTCCCTTTCTAGTACAGTAACTTAGATGCGAGTGGCCCATTGATCGTTGATCTCTGAACTGAGACGTGAAATAGTATAAATATGATTGCTTATCTTCTACCGAAATTTGTGATCGATTGATTTGGTCCAACACGTGTACCCATGTTTCCTTTTTGAATATCATTTGAATTTGGAAGTTCTAATGATCCACATTTTGGTGTTATCATGTTAGCTGTCTAAAAATGGTTAAATGATTTTTGAATTGAATTATTTTTATTTTATAAAAATAAATAAAAGACTTAAATTGATATTTATAAATGAATTAAAAAAATTTCCTCTATGTTTGTCTTCATGATTTTCATTTATGTTATTTCAGATAAATTTATCTATGATATTTTAAATATAATTTTTTTAAAAAAATTAAAATACTATTAGTTTTATCTCGAAGTTCAAAAATTGTGGTCGGTCCATCTTTTTCAATAAGGTGGACAAAAGGTACACCATCGCACACGTCATTGTTCTGTGAACCATTTTATTGCACATGGGTTTATGTCTTGCTGATGATCGAGTCATGCAAATTTAAGGATTTTGAATTTGAAGGGACCAAATGGTTGAAAATATTCTTTGAATGCTGCAGACATTTCACATGCTTGGACGTTGAGGGCCACTAGTTATTTTTTTGTCGAGGTCACTCATTTTCACTTTATTTTAGTACTAATCTCTCTTTTTTTAATTTAAATGAAAGTGATCTGTGGGTTTTGGATTTTGTGTTTGTATGGATTTGAATTTACTTCCCACGAGATGCACAGTTGCATGTTTTCCTTGTAAATTAATACATCTCCTAGAATACAGTGTCAAAACTTTTTAATAGTATATATTTGTATTAGGTTCAATCTCCATATGGTCGTCGATAGAGGATTTTACGCGTCTTGTTAGATTTAAACCTAATTTTAGGTTTATTCATATTTTTTATTTTTAAAAATATTTATATTATTTTTAGTTTAATATTTTTAATTTATTACAATTTTCATTTAACATATTTTAATGTTTCTATTATAATATTATCTATTAATATAAATTTAATTTTATATATTATAAATAATACAATATATTACTTGAAATTTTGAATATTTAGTTCATATTTTAAAAGAATGAAACTTTGGGCACTGCGCATGTTGGTCGATTATTACCAAGTTATGTAGACATACGCGTGATGGATGATAATTGTTGACAAGACAACTTCCAACTCATGATAAAAACACGTGGTTGCCACTTCAGTTTTTTTTTTTTCTTTATTGTCTTTTGTCATGCAATTGGGTTCCCTGTGGTATGCCTTGTTTGTCCCATTTGTGAGTTTTGGGGCGCCTAGTTTTGTCCATTTTAATCCACGTTGTTAGGGCTGAGTTGGATAGAGAACTCGGACTTTAATGCCTTGTTTGTCACATTTGAGTGTTGTGTACACATTGAGAGAGCTTGCCTTTTATTCAAGATTTTATTTTGGCTCAATTCTAAATTTTATCCCACTCTAGTTTCATTACTGAAAGCGGAGAAGTCTGGGCCAAGAAAAAAGAATCCGCCTTTCTCTGTTGCCGTGCAGCTGATTGATGTTGCATTATGATTGGACTGTCCCCAAACCGTATTCATTTCCTTTTGCCCTTTCTGTTGTTTGTTTGTTGGACCAGATTCTTAGCCGTGCGCTTGGAGGAAAAACAGGGCGGGCCGTTTCGGGTTGGGACATTGGAGTTACGACAATTCATTTATCATCGTCCTCATCGAAGTTCTTTTCATCACTTGAGATCCCCACCACTCTTCCCATCATAGAGTGCCACCGAGATGAGGTTCGGTCTTTCCTTTTTAATGAAGAAATCGTGAGTCATTTTGGTTTAGAACATAAACATGATTGAATATATGATTAGGTTCGGGAACTTCCACCAAAGGCCGAGGTGTTAGCATGGTCTGAGAAAACAGGGATCGAGATGTTCAAGTATGGAAGTCATATGATGGGCATCCAAGGCCACCCTGAGTACACTCAAGACATTCTGTTTCACCTAATTGATCGTCTCACACAGCGTGGTTATATTGAGGTACACTTGCACTACTCGGTTTTAATCCAAACTCAAAAGTTGATTTGATTAATCTAAATTGAAACCTCAGGTCAATAACTCAAATCTACCTGTGCTCCTTCTATTGATGATGGTATAATGATTTGACTGACATTTTATATGGAAGCAAATGCAGGACTGGTACGGTGATGAATTGAAGGCAAAGTTGGAAGAAGTGGAGCCTAACAAAGATGCCTGGAAGAACCTCTGCGCGAGCTTCCTCAAGGATAGATTATGAAGGTTTTTATTTTAACCAAGAATAAAAGAAATGTAAATAGGAACCCTTTTTCAAGAATCAAGTCGTTTTTGTGATAGAATAGCACAGATGCATTATTCATTTAAACATGTAGTGAAACCTGTGCTTAGGTTGGAACTTGAGGTTGTCTTCTCTATTGCTGCCTAATAAAATTTGCAAGTTTTTTTTAACTCTTTTTGTTTTCAACTTAAAACACGTCCCAGTCAACAATCCAAAAACCAAACCGAACTTACTCAAAATTGACTTAACCTAAAATAAACCGAACAAATTACTCTAAAATTATTCCGAGTGATTAAACTTGAAATCAAGATGACCTCAAAACCCGCAATGGGAGATCCAAAACCAACCCAGCCACTAAAACTGAGACGACTAGGTTCTAATGATGACTACTGATGGAGGGGAAGATGGTCAAGCATTGCATCAGTAGGCTATTCAATTGCATTTACTGAAAAAGTACAAATGATACTGAGATTGATTAGCGATAACAAAGGTTCAACAATTAAAAAACAGTATCACTCAAAGAGTGTTTTTTATTCATAGAGATTTATGGAAGAGTTCAGCTTCATCAATCAACCAAAGAAAAACAAGGGTAAATCTCAGCGCAAGTCCGAAGCTGACAATTTCAATAGCATAACAAGGAAAATGGTGAATAAACTTTTAGGCACCCAACATGGACCCTGTGTTCTTCCTGCACTCAGTCAACATATCCATGTAGAACTGACACTTGCTGAGTTCGCTTCCATAGCTATTCAGGCACTGCAAGTAACACAACAATAAAAGGATATCAGTTTATCATTGTCACCAGATTCCGTAAAAGTTCACCTGCCATCTGCCGCTAGTGTAAAAATTTGGAATCAAAACTATGATTTAACTACTTAGAAAAACCTCGGACAGTATGTAATTTACATTCCAGGTCAACTACACAATACTAGGTCGTTGGTACAGGAAACAAAATTAAACAGCTAGCATATGGGAACCATGCTTTTAAATAGGTTCTAATTAGCCATTAATGCAAATGTTTCCAACATTTTCATCAGGCTTAATGCATCATTTAGTCACTGAAGTATTCACTTCTATAAACTTTTAGGCATCAATTTAACTAAATTTGAGTATAATTTAAAGGTCAATTTAGAAGGCAAAAATTTTTAATACTAACTAAAATTTTAAATTTCAATTAAATATATTATTCGATTTACAGTTAGGGTATTCAATTTAAACCAAGTTTTCTAGTGTAAATTTGATTTAAAATTTTTGGGATCAAATATTTTTAATATATATTAGCCATTGAGAATTTAATAAAAAAAGGGTCAAAATGTCAAATAGTAATAAAAACTTAAAAAACTCCTAAGGTACAGTCCAAAAGAAACCCCCAAAAAATTAAAAAAAGAACAGAATTGGAAGGCTCAGAGAGTTTGCTATCTCTGCTCAACGAAAAGCTTAGCTTTTCTCATACAAGAGGTGTCAGAAATTCTTAAAGCACTCTTCATCTTTGCCTTCTCATCATTAATTTATTTCTTTTATCTTTTGTTAGGTAAGAAAGAAAAAAGAAAACATTTAACGTAAAAGAGTGGGAGACCCAGAAAACGAAGAATGAAAAACAAAACCTGCAAGAGTGGAATAGATAGTAGGGTAGCTACTCGGAATTTATATTTTAACCGTTTGAACTGTGAACTAGAAAAAGGCTTAATGCACCATTTAGCGCCTAAAGTGTATTTCTTTTTTATAATTTTGAACATTTTTTATTATATTGTCTGCATCTTTATAATTTTGTAAATTTTCAAATGCTGAAGTTATCATGACATCAACATCTGACACGTAGCAGACAATGAGCGGATGAAAGCCTCAACCAAATTTTTTTTAATGTCAAAAGGACTAAACTGCTGAACAGAAAAATAAAAACATTAGGTCCTAATCATGACAAAAAACTAACCTAAGTAGGAAAACCAGTATACTTTAGGGACTAAATGATGTTTTAAGCCTTTTAGTTACTTACAGAATCTACCAAGAGTGTATCCAAAACAAAATCATATGATTTAACTACTTAATTGAAAAACCTGGACAACATGTGATTCATTTGAAATCAAGCAAAAAATGATAATCAGCAAACTAAAAATCCAGAAAACTGAATTGAACTGCTAAGCACAGAAGTTCAAAGTTTTAGTCAGCCGCAGCATGAAAAACACATCAACATTCCAACAAACTACTAAACCATCAAGTAATCAAGTAACAGAGGGTGAAGTTCACTTACATCCTGGAATGCCTTGTAGTGGATGCTGCATGAATCAGTGCCAGCTAAACTACTGGAAGTAGTTGCTGGTGCAGGGGCAGCTGCAGCCTCGGAAACCACAGTTTCATGTTGAATAGTACGAGGACCCATCACAGCATCCACAGCCCTGTGAGCTACAGCACTTCCAGTACCAAATGCCATGCCTGTAACATGGAGATAAAGAAAATAATTAACTAATAGTATTAACAGAGTAAGGAACCATCACAAATCAACCAGAGACATGTACAACCGTTCACCGTCTCAGAAGGATATCTATTCACATACCTTGAGCTATGGTAGAGCCTATGCCTCCGAGCAAGGATCCACCACTTCCACTCTGAGCAGGAGCTGGAGGAGAAGCATGATGAGCTGCAGCAATAAGAATTAAATACAATTAAACATGACATTCAATCAAAGAAATAACTACTACTAGCTTTTATCAAAGCGAGTAAATACAAATGTTAATAAATCAATATGAACTTGTCAATTGGGCAGATCATGTTGATTTTGGGTAGTATCAATCTAAATCACGTAAGTGTTTTTTTGAGTTCAGGTTTCAAATTTGGGGATCAAATTTTTTGGATTGGATCATTTCTGGTTCTAATCACTTCAAGCTGAAGACATTTACAATTACTTGTTTGGATCATTTAAAGCTCAGGTCAGGTTGGATTTCCAGTCTAGGTGAGAATTGACAGGTCTAAATCAATATAAACATCATTTACCTGGTTGAGGTGGAGGGTTGCGAGCAGGAGCAGGACGAGGGGCAGGGCGAGAAGCAGACCTTCCTGCAAAACAATTTACAACAAAAGCGGTATAAGAAGTAAAACAAGAGAAATTCCGTAAAATACCCAAATATGACATTACAAAGCTGTCATCGCTCTCCAAGTTAATTGCTTGAACACATCCAAATATTCCAATAACAAGAGGAAATATATCAACTAATGACAAACCCAAATCGAAAATCTTTCAAATAATCAAAAATTACAACAATCCCAAATAAGCTTTAATCGAGGAACAAAAACTAACCCTAGAAATCGGATTGAAAATCGATGTGGGTTACATTTACATAGCTAAATACAAGGAAAAGGAAGTGAAGAAGTTAAAAATTAACTTGGGGGTTAACAGATCTAATCTAAACGAAAGGCGATTAGATGAGAAACTAACCAGAGCTACGGCGAGGCATTTTGAATGAGGTCAAATAGCACCAGCGATGAATTCCGAATAAATTTCTAGGGTTAGGGTTTTAAGCTTAAAATCCCAGTCGAAACAACGCCCCCAAATCCTTGGAAATTGGTATTTATAGATAGAGAGACAAAGATGGAAGGCGGAGTGTGGATGTTTATCAAAAACGTGTTGGAATATGATTGGATAGTTAATATTTATCACATCAAGCGATAAAAAAACTCGAAGATAAATTTTAAGTTGGGATTTTGTGGATGAAAAATATAATGTTAGAAAAGTGGATCCCTATTTAAAGTTCAGACTTTGCTTAATTTTAAAATACAAATTTAACTTTCCGTATTTATCTGAATTCTAAATATTTAAATTTTAAAAGTTATTTTAAGTTTTAAAAAATTTAAGATTTATAATAAATTAAGAAGACACTCAATCGTGATCGGTCACGTCGATGAATTATGTATTTTGAGAGTGCATTACATTAATTTCGATTTCGATTTAGTTCTACATTATTAGATTAAAAAAACTATTAGAGTTCTTGAGTATGGATTTTAAAAGAATGAATTTTTATTTCTTGAGTATGGATTTTAAAAGAATGAATTTTATTAATACTTTTTTTAGTGATAAGATAAACAAAATCATTACATCAAATTAATATGGAATGAAAGCAACGCTTAGTTATATCATATTCAAAGATAGACATGAGTTTCTAGGAATTTCTTCAAATACCTAAACATTGTCCTTCCTATTAAAAGACATTTTAGTTATAGAATATGTAACTCTAATTGCCACCTTAGGAACATGCCGTAAACTTGAAGAATCCTACTTACCAAGGTTGAATTCAAACTTATAGCTTGAATGACTTTAACTACATTATTAGTTTGAATCATCACTCTGTCAAGATCCCGCCTTTGAAAGAAACTTAGACAATCCAAAATCTCCCATAGCTCAACCTCCAACATTGAACATGCCCCCAAATAATGATTGTATTCAAGGATCCACTATTCATTATAATCTCGTTACACCCTAGTCTATCAAGGGAAAGTTTGAATCAATTTGTTGTTGTCAGTTGTGGTCTTCATTTCCTACTACTAGTGAGTGGGATACCATATTTGGCTTTATATTGTTGGTTGTTATTGCAGCATCGAAATGCAAAGCTAGTCAATCTAGATTTTGTAAATTGGGAAAGTGTTATGTTTTAAAAATCTTTACCTTTTCAAAAACCTCTACCTTTTTAAACTCTTTTTCATGGCTTTTCTCGTGATTGAAGATTCCGTCCTCCTTATTTACCAACCACAAATTAAAATTAAGTAAAATTTCTTCATTCTTTTTTATTAAAAATCTCAAAAAGAATCTCCTTCAATTTCCAACAAAGCTTTTCAATTTATGAAGCTAAGGTATTATGTTTGAAAATTCATTAGTTTTTTTGTGATTTTTTTTTATAAATATATTAGTAACATACAACCCCTGAGATATTAGTTTTACAAGATCAATGTCTATCTTTTGATTTATGCTTGTATTTGTTAGGCTCGTGAATTGGGGTTTTGATAATTTTTATAAACTTTTTGAAAATAAAAGAAAATGGGGAAAATTTTGGAAATTCAATCTATATTGGTTCGATACTAATTATGTATTTCCACTACCTTGATATAACTCACCTAAGGATTTTCTAATTCAAAACTTTGAATTATACCTTTAAAAAGAGAGGATGTATTTGAGGATGTATAATCTTTCAACTTTTGTGGCTCATCTAGAACCCTCCCAAATTACAAATCGTGATTTGGCGAAGTAAACAAATAAAAAAACCGTTGTGTGGGTAGGTGTTTACAAATCTAACTCAATAAACAAACGATGGTGAGGTTAAGAAAAGATTTTTCGTACAAAAACTATGTACAATAGAAAAAAATTGAACCAAGGATGTCTCTTTTGATTTGTATGTTTTGATGTAAATATTTTTGTTTTGAAGTGTTTTTTAATTGTATTTATATTAAAGAATGAGTTGCGAAACATTTGAAGTCATTAAGAGTGAATCAAAGCCATTACAAGCGTTAATTTTGAACTGAAAATGTATTCTTGCAACCCTGTATTGATACTTACCTATGTGGTATTGATACTTACCTATGTGGTATTGATACTTGACTAAAAAGTAATCCTTTATAACCGTTATAAATGCTAACTCTCAAGAGTTGTATCCCAAATCTTGATACTTAGGCATTTAATATCTATACTTGGTTCCTAAATTCTTTATAAACATTAAAACACTTCATGAATAACTCAAAAACATTTGATTAAGAAAATAACACATATTTAAAACATATTTTTAAGTATTTTGCAAGTCTTTGAAAATATTTGGTCACTAAATGACTTAGAAAATGAATAACTAAAATTTATCTTAAAAGTTATCACATTAAAGCTAACAGCATTGTCAATGTCTTGAGTTTGGATTTTTGTGTTTGTTGGTTCCTAGAGGGATTTGATATTCCTTGTGCTATTCCTCTCGTTACAATATGATATTCTCTAAATTTTTTAGAGTAATAATCTTGTCAACCCAAAGGTACATAATAACTAGGTTTAAAATTTGTTGTTATACTTTTTTTTTATGAATTTTCAACCTAACTTATGAAAATATAATAAACCTTATATTGATGTATTAAAGTTTATTATAGAAAAATTTTAGCATAGTGATAAAGTTCAGAACTACACACGAACTTTGATTCTGTAACACCCCCTTATCCGAGACCGTCGCTGGAGTCGAGCATGAGACATTACTAAACTTATTTTAGCATTTAAACAAGTTCAAACAATTCTCGTAGTAAACTGTCCATCTGTGTCACAATCGCTAAAAAAAATCATATCTCGAGTTACGAAACTCAAAATCAAATTCCGTAAATTTTTCCTGAAACTAGACTCATATATCTACTTACTAATTTTTTTCTAGAAATTTTGGTAAGTCCAATTAGTACAGTTTATTAGTTAAATTCTCCCTATTTTAGGGTTCGGCTACTCTAAACCCTGTGCACTACAAATCAAATTTCTTCCTGTACAGATATCAAATGACCATGTCGTTTATTTCTTTTAAAAATAGACTCAATAAGGAATCCATACATATAAAGTGTGAGTCATAATTATTTTTACACAATTTATGATGAATTTCTAAATTCAGAATAGGGAATCCAAAAATTGCTCTAACCCTATTTCACCAAAACGTAAATATCTCATAAAATACAACTCTTTTACCTATTTTGTTTTTTCCACATGAAAATGGATTCATTAAGCTTCAATTCCATATTTTATTCATCATCTAATTATATCTCTACTATTTTTAGTGATTTTTAAAACTCACGTCATTGCTACTATGTTATTCTATTTTATAGCCAATTTCACCATTTTATGGATTTCCATTGATTAGTTAGCACATAAAGCATACGTGTTATCAAATATAATCTTGATTAGCCACTCCAATAGCTAATCATTCTCAAACATTTTCATGCCATCCATGAGCCATATCATAAGATTATATACACAAAATGATTATAATGCTATACATGCCATATTCCCAAAATATACAAGTCATTATACCGAAATAGTTTGTTGATAGTGTGAGCGCGCCTCCGACCGTTCCCGATCTCCTAGCCGGCTTGACAAAACTAAAAAGAATAGAGAGGAGGGAGTAAGCATAATTGCTTAGTAAGTTCACATGTAAATAGCAAGTAACATAACCATGCACTAATACGAAATCCACATTTGCATAATATCACCAAAGCATTCATATCATATTTCTCATTCATGATCCTACCATATTATTGTTATATTGAAGTCTCAACCCGAGGGATAAGTATACACCTGTACAAATTTTCTCATTCACCACACTTACCAACATGTCACCTTCGTTTTAGGTACTCACCTTATCCACTTAAGATTTACCCGTTAAACACATCGGAATATGATTTGAATACACGGATTTCATGCACATAAGTGCCATACCCGCAGCTAGACAAACTCAATAGCCTGCGGAAATTATGTAGCCAAGCTACCATGTAACCCACCCATAAGTGAACTCGGACTCAACTCAACGAGCTCGAGCGTTCGCATCCATAAGTGAACTCGGACTCAACTCAACAAGTTCGGATGCCTAGTTACATCTCACGAACTCGGACTCAACTCAACGAGCTCGGAACTCAAATATCTTAGTGACATGTCACTTGTATTCTAATCTATTCCCAAGGTTCAAACGGGATTTTTCCTCGATCACACATCTTTGCCGTCTTCCACGGAATATCAAAACCGATATTCGGTAGCAATTCATATTTAACAAGTAGCACACATAATTTGCATATTACTCAATAATAACCACAAAGCATAATATTTCATGATATTAATCATCATATCATATAAATAACATTAAATTACTTAAAATGAAAATTATGTTACTACATTTACACCTGAACTTACCTCGGTACAAAATAAAGAAATTTTACAATTTAGTCCACAATCTTTTTCTTTCCCCGATCAGGGTCGATTCCACGTCTTTCTTGGTATAAAATAACACATTTAGCTGATTTAATACTCACATTTATCAAAATAGTCTTTAACTCTAACTTTGGAAAAATTACAATTTTGCCACTAAACTTTTGCATATTTACACTTTTGCCCCAAAGCTCAAAAATTAAAATTTTTTTTCCAAAATTATTATGTTTTATGACATGCAGATCATTTTTCCCTTCTATGGAAATATCAAATTCTCACTCTAACATGTAGTTATAAACATTAGGTATTTTTACCGATTATGTCATTTTACTCGTTTTCACGTAAAATCGTTTAGCAAAAGTTGTTTAACACAATTTAAAGCTTCATATTCTACCTCATCCATGGGTAAAATTTTAAATATAAACCCTAGCTCAAAATATTGGTAGAAATAGGTAAACCGAGCTACGAAGATTTCAAAAATGTAAAAAACATTAAAAACGGGCATAGAAATCACTTACAATCAAGGCTTAAAAGTGTTAAAACCCTAGCTATGGTGGATAGCAAAATTCAGCAGCAACTTATGGAGAAGATGATCATTTTTGTGTAATTTTTCCCATTTTATTTCCTTTAATATCCAAATGACCAAAATGCCCTTCCTTACTAAACTTTCAAAAATTCCATCCATGTCCAATTTTTGTCCATAAACTTAGAAATTGGTCAAATTTCTATTAATATTGCAAAGCAATTTCATAAACTTCTAGAATGCAAGTTTTGCAACTTATTCAATTTAGTCCCTAACTTCAAATTAAGCACTTTATGCATAGAATTTCTTCACGAAATTTTCACACAATCATGCAATCATATCATAGACCTCAAAATAATCATAAAATAATTATTTCTATCTCGGATTTTGTGACCCCGAAACCACTATTCTGATTAAGCCCTAATTCGAGTTATCATAGATTCAATGTGCAATGTTATACATGAACTTTAATTTTGTGTAATTTTATACATTAAATGTTGATTTGGTTCATTTTTACAAGTTACTCACACAATTATCGATATAACACCATTTTACATTAACTTATTGCATACACAAATTAAAATCAGAGTTTCATGTATATATTTGAACTATGATCAAAGTTTAATGTATATAATTACACTAAATCAAAGTTCATGTGTCAAATTGTACATTTGTAACACCTCGATACCTGACCCGATCGTCGGGTCTGAGTTACGAGATGTCGCATTCATTCCCAGAGCAACTACAGTTAAAACACAAACAATTCATAGCATTCAATAATTAAAATTCAGTTAAAACATACATTCGACATGAAATAGAGTCAATTTCGGGTTTTACACAAACTTACGTAAGCTTAAAAGCTAACCCAAGATAAAAATAGGACCTAATTATAAAGAATTCAAAATACAAAATCGACGTCGTGACGTCAACAAACAATTTGTCACGTTGAGACATTAGGGCACTAGACATCTCAACGTCACTTACTGTAATGACCTCGCCGAGAAGACTGATCTCTCGTCGCACTGTGACCCTATAGGTCATTTATCGTCACGACGACATTCAAATGATGTTGCGATGTTGCATACTGTTTTGGCCAAAATGTACCAATTGGTACCTAATGCTAACCCATTCACAACCTTCTATCATTTGTACCTAAATAATCTTTCTTTACTTAAATTAAACGTGCCAAAAACATGTTCCAAAACATACATCCCTAATTATATGCATCCTACCTGCCAACTTTAACATTCAAGCCTACAACTTCCTTGTCAAGAATACATGAAAAACTTTATTCAACTAATAAATGGTTCTTTACCAATCCACTTATAAAATACTAATTCATAACCTTTGACGTACCATCTCACATGCAATATTTGTGTTTCAATCATTATCAAAACATGCCATTTCCAACAACCATTACCTATTTATATCACATTTTCATGCCAACTTGCTAATATCTAATATATATATACATATCAACTTCCAATTCAACATTCTGGACATATCAGAATACAAAAAGGACTGTATTAGGTACATGAAATTTACCTAAAAAAGAATTTCACCAACTTAGTTGAGCCCGAGATTTTGTCTAGATGTCGGAACTGATGCTTGCGAACTCATATATAACCTAACTTGTGCACGGAAAACAAGATTTTACGCTGAGAAATTTACTCAGTGGTATTTCTATAATTCAAATATCATAAAACAACTTAAATTAATATATGTCATTTATATCAATAATAAACATTATGATAAACTCATCAATTATACCATATAATACAATCTTAGTATGTTCTATCAACTAACTCGATAAACATTACATTAACATTCCATATTCCGAATTAAATGTAATGATTGGTTAAATTTTCAAATCATTCAATATCCTCGTGTCGAAACATATCAATATATCATCCATAATCGCTTCATACATATTCATTTAACTAGTGTATAAGTAAAACATATTATTACCACAAATCTTGTATCAATTTGGTCATTTTATTTCAATTTCACCCAAATTTTTCGGATTTATAAATCTGGTGTGCATAATTTCTCACAATGATGATCTTTTCATACATCTTATCTATTTCACATTTTAATTCCCTATTAACCTAACTCAAACTCGAACAAATGCATGGATCTAACCAATCACACCAATTTGACACCCAGTACCTCATCGAACAATTTCGAAGTAAATAAATTGTGCCCTACGCTTATCGGTATAATCGAAGTAAAAATGTGCTCAACACTCATCAAATCGTAGTCGAAATAACCCCTCTCAATCTATCCTATGGCCGGCCAACTATATCTGACTTTGTCCAAACAGTTAGTAAGGTAATAATTTCTCAATTCCAATTATAACTCAATTTCACAATTCAATATTTTCATTTCATCGATCAATCATCAATTCATAGGCATAACAAAATAATTCATCTCATCACAAAGTCAATTTCACATTTACATCAACACAATATTTTCAAATCTATTCAATTTGGTTATCTATCTCAAGTAGACAATCAAATCATATCATTCAACTTGATTTAATAATTTCAACTCACTTCATATTCTTATCATACCAAATAGAGTATATACACAACATTTGAAGTGATTCGAATTATATAAATACAAACCGTAAACTTCGAACTATTCGTCGACAACTTTATATTTTCCTTTCCCTCTTGAGGATTCTGATTCGACATTAGTTACGGATTAACATAAACATACAATATCATCAATAATCAACCAAATTCACAGTCAATTGTCAATTTATACGAATTTTATATTTTATTCAATTTAGTCCCTAAACCGAGACTAACATAAATTTAAATTTACCAAACTAAAATTTGATTTCACTATAGTCCATTAGGGAACTCCTATTTCTTATTTCTACAACCGATTTTATAATTTTTTCAGTTTAGTACCTAATGTAAGAAGCTATCAATTAATTTCACAGTTTAGTCAATTTTCACATCCAAGCTTAAATTTTATCAATTTAGTACCTAAAATTTCAAGAAATTAACGATGATAACTTACTAAAACTTTAACAATTTTATAAATTGATACATGGACATAGCTAAATTAAACTCCCATGTTCACAAAAATATAAATTAGAAGAAAATGACTAGATTGAACTAACTAATTAAAGGCTTGAAGCTTAGAACCCTAGGCCGAAAGCTCTCAAATTTCGACTATGGTGGCTTCGGTTTTGGGTAGGAGGTGAGAAAAATGTTCTATTTCTTTCCTTTTTGTTTGTTTTGATTAACATTTTTTTATTATATAGTTTTAAATATTATAAAAGCTTTATAATATATATATATATATATATATATATATATATATGTATATATGTATATATATTATATTCCATTACCGTCCATTAGCATTTTTTAAGTGGTATAGGTGTCACTTTAGTCCTTAGTCCATTATTTAATTAAAAATTTATAGTAATTAAATTTTATCATTTTTATAATTTAGTCCTTACGCCTTAGTTAATAACTAATTCAATAAAATTTTTCATCCAAACGTCAGTTTACTTATATAATAACTCTAAAAATATTTATGGGCTCGGTTTATAGAAATAGGATCCCAAAATCGTATTTTCTAATACCATTAAATTTCGAGCCGTTACGACATTGGACTAAAATTTATGTATAGTTTTGACATTCATCCCTTTAATATATGATATGAAATGCATATATGAAAAACAAACGTAAATATCCCTTCCCATGTAAGTATAAAAATATATTTTTAATAAATATTATTCATTTTTATTTTTAAACTTTTTAGAATCAAGATCAATTTGACACTATACATAAATGTTGAGGATCAGTTTTCTTTAAATTATGATAAACTTGACATAATATATAAATATTAATGGTTAAATTTATTATTCATCAAATAGGAAAAATTTACGCCATTATTTCACTAGCCATTTAACATGTAGATAAAAAGAAAAGCATAATTGAATGATCAATGGTATAGTTTATTCAAAATATATTTATGAGTAAATGGAGACTTCTAACAATAAATAAAAAAATGTATATTTTATTTTGTAATATATATATATATATATATATATAACACTTACATATGGTTGTTTAATATATATATTCTAGTAATAACTTAGAATATCAAATTATATTTTCTATTTCAGTAAAAGTTTTAGCTTGTACAATCATACAAGTGTATTTTATTTCGTTTCATCCATATCGATCTAAATAATATACACCAAAATATTTTATAACCAATGTGCGTATGCTATATGTGAGTTTTATTTGATTCTTTTAAAATGGTGAAGCTTTGTATGTTGTGTGTTGTTCTGGTTGAATTCTATATTATAATTGGTCTCAGATATATTTTTACACATATTGTACTTGTAACTATATTATATTTGTGCTAATAAAAAGAAATTATAATACATTTCAAAATCAATAAAAAGTTAATATCTTATTATTTTAAAATTAGTAAAATGGATTACTGAAATTTGTTGAATGATGATTGTGCATGTGAAGTTTATTGATAACATTTTATGAGTAAGTGTATAAATTATTTTTAAATGTTTTGATAAATACATATTATGTATTTACTTTTTCAAAATTTAAAATTTTTAGACTTAATTACTAATTTTTCCAAGGTCAATATTTTCAATCAAATTATTCCCTTTATTTGAAAAAGTTAATTTGCATTTATTTTTCTCTAAAATGAATTTTGTTTCTAATGTTATACATTTATATATATATATATATATATCTACATAAAGTATATACACCTCAACAATTATTCCTTTTATTTTTAAAATTGTTTTAAAATATTATTTAGAAGACGTATATAGATTAAAAGCCTTTAAAATTAGTTTTTGCATTCAATACTTCAATTATTGTCAAATTATTAATTATTAAAATTCACATGATTTTTTCCAGATAATATATACATATATATATATATATATATATATATATATATATATATATATATATATATTCAAACACAAATGTGGATGGATGAGAATGAAATATGAAAAGAAAAGGTTAAAATATGATAAATGTGGTGAAAGTATTTAACGGTAGAGTGTAATCAAGTTGGGTTGAACTCGAATAGTGGCAAACTTAAATTGGACTCCAAATTAAAGGTTTAATATTCAGTTTAAGTTCAACTCGAACATTAAATTTGAAGTTTGAGCTTCACTCGTAATATAATCGAGTTACTTCAACTTGATTAAGCTTATTTATTAATTTTTGTACCCGAGTTTGAGCTTGATTAAATTTAGTTATATTCAAGCTCGTGCCCATTTGTAATTAAATTCCTTTTATAAGGGTATAAATGTAATTTCATGATTTAAAAATATATTAAAAATGAAAAGGCTCAATTAGTTCATAAACTGTTCAAATAGAGTATTACGATTCTCAAATTCGGCTCATCAATAGCTCAAACTCGACTAAAAAAAATACAAAAAAATTTAAATAGAAATCGAATAGTTGCGATCACTAGTGTGGCATTTACATCCCTATTTGACAAGTCCTTCGCTTATAAAGAATGGTTGAAATTAATGCATATATTATTAAATGAGTAAATTTGATTTTTATACCATTAAAAAGGACAAATAAGTTATAAATTTTACTAGTGTTAAGTATAGTTAATTGATGAATTCATTTAATTTAGAGTTAAATTGCAAATTGAAAAAAAATATATATATATATATATATCTATTTAAATAGTACATATTAACTAGGTTAAGATTTAACATTGTTTTTATTTTTACCAATACATGAATTAAATTAATTTATTTAAAGTGCTCACTTGTTAAATGTATAGGATGAAAAATTATGAATTATTGATGCAAAATTTAAAATTTATGGATGAAAATGAAATATTGATAAAATATTATGGAACATTCTTAAATTTTACCCTAACTTTTTAAAAAATGCAAGAAAAGTCAAAAGAAATTTCAAATCAGTAATTGCATTTTCTAAGATCTGTTTTTCTTCCAAAACCCTAGGGTTCATAAATTTTTCATCTCTAAATCTCTGATCTTCTGTCATCCATCAATTAATTATTGAAAGTCAATGGCTGAAGAAGCGGCAGCCGTGGCAGCATCGACGCAGCCGCCGCCGCAATCATCTGTGGCTCCGTTGGGATCTTCCGTTATACCGATAGTGAACAAGCTTCAGGACATCTTCGCTCAGCTTGGTAGCCAGTCCACGATAGAGTTGCCGCAGGTGGCGGTGGTCGGAAGTCAGAGTAGTGGAAAGTCCAGCGTGCTCGAGTCACTCGTTGGACGTGATTTCTTGCCTCGAGGTAACGATATCTGCACGCGCCGTCCGCTAGTCCTTCAGCTACTCCAGACCAAGCGTAAGCTTGATGGTTCTGAAGAGGAGTACGGCGAGTTTCTTCACTTGCCTGGAAAGCGCTTCTATGACTTCTCTGAGATTCGCAGGGAGATTCAGGTTCTGTGTTGCTTGCTTTTTATGATTGAGAATTATGAAGTTAGGCATTTTGATTCTTCAATTCAAAAAACTGCTAGGCATTTTGATTCTTCAATTCAAAAAACTGCTAGGCATTTTTTGAATTTTCCCTGGTTGACTGTTGCCTAAGCACTATGAAAGTTGTGAGATAAAATTTTGAAGCGAGAAAGATGCTTATTCTATAAATAGGACACGATTAAGCTGCAGGATGAGTTGTGACTGGGGAAACCGGGAGTTGCAAAAATGAATAATTAGGCTTTAGTGATACTTATATTGGAATTCACTGCACTGGAGCTTTTAGGAGACGAGATTCTTCTTTTTGAGCATTAAAAAATGCCTTCAGCTAAATAAATCCTATCTGGTTGCAGGCTGAGACAGACAGGGAGGCTGGAGGGAACAAAGGTGTCTCTGACAGGCAGATTCGACTTAAGGTTTTCTCACCAAATGTTCTTGATATCACTCTTGTGGATTTGCCTGGAATCACAAAAGTTCCTGTGGGTGATCAACCCTCTGATATTGAAGCTAGAATTAGAACAATGATCATGTCGTACATTAAACAACCAAGCTGTCTGATTCTGGCTGTTACTCCAGCTAATTCAGATTTAGCAAACTCTGATGCTCTTCAACTTGCGGGAAATGCTGATCCCGATGGTACTTAAACTAACAAAACCCCACTTCTGCTTGAGTTCCTGTTGATGTTTATTTAATTGACTAATTTTGCTAATTTTCTGCTGGCAGGTTCTAGAACCATTGGGGTTATCACAAAGGTACATCTTTTAACGTGAAAATCTCCTTTTCAAAATATCAAATTATAGCATTACGTATACATAAGCTGTTCTACATTTCTGACTAGTTTTGGCTTCTTTGCTTATGAATCAGCTCGATATAATGGACAGAGGTACTGATGCTCGTAACCTGTTGCTTGGAAAAGTGATTCCCCTTCGACTTGGTTACATAGGTGTTGTGAATCGGAGTCAGGAGGTAAGAGTGTAGCCTAACTGAATTGAAGATATTTTTCATCAGTTTGTACATTTTTACTCTTTTAAAGCAAATAGTTTCCAAGTACAATGTTAATGGGATGATTTGTCATTTTTAGAGTTTTTTGTTTTTCTTAAATATTATGCTATAGTCACTACTTCAAGATTCTCTAATGAAATTTCGGTCTTTCTTCATATTGTCCCATTGGATTAGAACATATACTAATCTTTTCATGTTTTTTTGGCTGGTGTGATCTTCACTCCCATTTACATGTCCTGCCATCATTCTTTCATGGTTAGAAATTATTATAGCATTCTTCTTGATGACTTCTTTTTAACGGTTAGTCATATTTTAACAATTAGTCATATTATTTATGCAAGAGCACTGATAAGGGTATTGCTGCCTGAAAAACCCTTTATTTCCCTCCAAAAAAGCAATTAAACGTTAATTAGTCATATCCATAAAAAAATTACTTCTTGATGACTACATTTTTTCTATTATGTATCATATACTGCTTATCAGGCATCTTATTTTACTATTGTGCTGATAGTTTGATTTGCATGTGTAAACAGGATATTTTACTGAACCAGAGTATCAAGGATGCCCTTGTGGCAGAGGAAAAGTTCTTCCGCAGCCGTCCAGTATGCCTGCACCAAGACCAACCTTTAACATTTGTTCATTGTTTTATACAGCTTCCATCATCAATTTGCTTATTTCTTTTTGCCATAGGTATATAATGGTCTAGCTGATCGTTGTGGTGTTCCTCAATTGGCGAAGAAGTTGAATCAGGTAAAATATTTGCAAATGAAGTTTCCAGGACTTTATGGAGAATAAATCACAATTTTTAATGTCAATGCTTTGTTCTAGCATTCAAGTTTTCTATTAATATTTACTTTCCCCTGTTGTGCTATTTATCCCCTTTCTTTATGCTAGGCACTTGGTGGAAACCAATAATAAATTTGAATCATTCTACTCTATCTAGACTCTAGAGCAACCTTTTAGGCTGAGTTATATCTGGAGGATTCCTACTTAACTTTTTCTTTTTACCTGAATCAAGCACCTTGGTGCTTATGGGATATATTGAAGGTTTTATGCTAGTCGGTGACATTTTTTTCATTGTTAGTTCAGCCTCATGACCCTGTTGTGCATGACATAGAGATATGTACTGCTTGGCATGGGGGGGTTTCTATATTTTTTCATCTTCTTGTTGAGTCTTTCTATGCTGCTTCAATGTAGATTTTAGTCCAACATATCAAGGCAATACTTCCTGGGCTGAAATCACGTATTAGTTCTGCGCTGGTGTCTTTGGCAAAGGAGCATGCAAGCTATGGAGAAATCACAGAATCAAGGGTATGCATATTTGTTTGTTTACCACGAACTTGGTTGAAAAAAGCATCTGAAATAATTTTCTTATGACAAGATTATGGTGTTAAAACCTGTAGGCTGGTCAGGGAGCTCTTCTACTGAATATTCTTTCGAAGTACTGTGAAGGTAAATGTTTTTGTTTGACTGCCATAATTTTATTATTATTCTTAATCACCAATAGTGTACATTCTAGTATATTGCTAATGATGCCATAAATTAATGCTTCATTGGAAACAGCTTTCTCGTCAATAGTAGAGGGGAAAAATGAAGAAATGTCTACATCTGAGCTATCTGGTGGAGCAAGGATTCATTATATTTTCCAATCAATCTTTGTTAAGAGCTTAGAGGTGTGTAGACTGAGATTTGTGCCTTAGTATTTTTGTGCTTTTCAATCTGAGGAACTTTTATTTGTTTCCCATTCCATTTTATGTTGCTTTATCTTTAGGGTGTTTCTTCACATCATTGTACAAAAGTTGGTTCTTAGTTACTATTCATATCATTGTGCAAAATTATTGGTCATTAATTACTATATTCTGTCATTCACATTGCCACGGGTTCTCTGTGATGTGCATTCACTCCCTCAGGGATGATTTTATGCATGCTCTCTTCTAGGACAGGATAAAAAAAAGGTCAACCTTAGTTTCTTGATGTTAATAAGAGTAATTTTTCACCTTCCCGCTTTTCAGGTAAAAAAATAAAATCTTCATATTTGTTGCACACTGATACTGCTTCATTTAGAACACCGACATGAGTAGTCTTACATTGCAACTCTAGAAATTTTTGAGAGATAGATGTGCCTCTATACAAGTGCCTTTATGTGCATAGTTCTGAATGGTGCTGGTTTTGAGATTGCCGTTAACTGATTGTTTTACAGGAGGTTGATCCATGTGAAGATTTGACTGATGATGACATTCGAACAGCCATTCAGAATGCAACCGGTCCTCGATCTGCACTATTCGTACCAGAAGTAGGTTTAATTGGCTTCTAATTTTATTTTCAAAAAAAAAATGCTTCTAATTTAATTGCTTAATCGAAGAATATTTTTGTTTTTATGCAAACCTAGAGAGCTGTTTTCCAGAGTGTTGCTTGGAATTATTCTATGTTAAGCCTATTGTTATAATTCAACTTCTATTTATAGGTCCCATTTGAAGTACTTGTTCGAAGGCAAATAGCACGTCTGCTAGATCCAAGCCTTCAATGTGCCAGGTTCATATATGATGAGTTAATAAAGGTAATTTTATCTTCCAGCTTGTCATTGTAGTCTCGAAGCTGTGTTACTTGGTTATCTAGATTTTCTAATAGAATTGTCCTCTTCCCAGATAAGCCATCGCTGTATGGTTAATGAACTGCAGCGGTTTCCTGTTCTGAGAAAGCATATGGACCAAGTTATTGGAAATTTTCTCCGAGAAGGTCTTGAACCATCCGAGACAATGATAGGTCATATTATTGAAATGGAGGTATGCCTATGCTATTTTAATTTAATTTAATTTTATGTTTCTATTCCTAATCCTATCACAAAATATAAACTTGATACTGTCAATGCGGTAAACATGATATATGCCATTCTACTTTGCAGATGGATTACATAAATACTTCACACCCGAATTTTATTGGTGGGAGCAAGGCTGTGGAGCTTGCCAATCAACAGTTCAGGAATTCCAGGGTTGCTCTTCCTATATCTAGATCAAAGGTAGATCTCTGGCCGTACTCATTTCCCTGGTACTATTGCTACTATTAATCTTAATTCCTCTTTATTTTCATTCTTTTCTATTTCTTTATTGACTTAATCAGGATGGATTAGAGACTGATAAGGCACCTGGTTCTGAAAGAAGTGTTAAATCCCGGGCTATTATTGCTAGACAAGTTAATGGAATCGTGGCTGATCAGGCATGAAAATTTTGTGTTTCTGCTGCCCCATATATGCTTCTCTTCTGTGCTGTTCCCCCTTGTTTTTCCAATCTTTTTCTCCCTCGTGTGTATATTACTGATGATAAATAACTTGCAACTTTTAACTCCATTTGAGTGTAGGGAGCCCGCCCTGTTGCAGATGCTGAAAAAGCTCCATCCACCGGTACTGCATTTTAGACTATAAATTTGAATTTTTTACGCGGCTTTAATTTATGATATTTTGATGTTCTTTTTGGTATTTTTGTCCAATAAGGAGGTCAATATTGATGGTTTTCTCCCCTGCCCTCTTTTTCTTTTGTCTAGGGAATTTCTGACATGAATTTTTGGGTTTTTGATTGTTCTCACCAGTTATAGTAAAATGATGTTTTCTCTGTGGGTCAGGTACAAGTGGTTCAACTTGGGTTTCATCAATATTTGGTAGCAGTGATAACCGCTCATCAGCAAAGGAGAGCTCGACAAACAAGCCATACACAGAACCTGTTCATAACATGGAACAGGCATTTTCCATGATCCATTTGAGAGAGGTGCATGCAGTTAGATAATCCTACAAGGGTCCAGTCCTAAATTAAAAAATATAAGTATTCAGTCTTGACAAGCATTGTTTTTAATTCTTTTCAGCCGCCATCTGTCCTGAGGCCTTCAGAAGATCGTTCAGAAACTGAAGCTATTGAAATTGCTGTCACCAAATTGCTCTTGAGATCATACTATGACATTGTTAGGAAGAATATAGAGGACTCTGTGCCTAAAGCAATTATGCACTTCTTGGTAAGTTTAGAACCAAACATATTTGGTAGTTAAATTTTTGTTACGGTGCCAACTGACTTGTCACCGGATGATTCACAGGCAAACCGTCTGTCTTATCAGGGCTCTTTCCCTGATTTTTTTCCTCTTCCTCATGAATGACCTATGATTAACAAGTGGAACTCATCCAAGGGAATTCCAGGCCTTAAGACTGTTAGAGAGAATCTTAAATCTTCTAAAATTTGCTTAATCTGACTTAATTTTATTTCTAGCAATCAACCTCTTAAATAGAGGTTATATAGGTTTACTTGTTTGAATAAAATACTTATAACCTAAGTAAATTCAAACAACGACTCTGAATAAAGGAAGCCTCCTAATATCTCTCAAAAAATACTTTATTAAAAAAATCTCCTAGAGATATAAAATACTCATAAATAAAATCTCCTAATAAAATAATAATAAACTAATATAATAATAAGTAATTGACATGTAACAGTTTCATCGTGCCTTTTACTGTTTTAGCCTTGTTCATGTTCTAGGTCCTGAAATTGTGAAAAAAAACATTGTGGTGCTCCAGTTAGGAAATTGTAAATCTTTCTAGCCAAATTAATTTCCATTTTGTCCATATATCAGTTTAGCAACAATGTGAATTGACTTAAATAATATTTGGTGCTATGTTGATTTCTGTCCTGGCTATTTTTGATCTGGAGAGAAGAAGCTTATGTCATGAATGCTGAACAAGGTTCTATTCGTTTCTGTGTGCGATTGATGTGTTTTAGCTCTGGTAGGACGGTCCTTAGAATTTCATGATTGTATGAATATTGTATCCTGTTTTACTTATACATTTAGAACATGGAGCGAGCCTTGGTCAAAAAGTTTGCTTTTGATTTAGAAGGTTATGTTTGCCATAGTTTTTTCTTTCATTGGAATCTGAAACTGTTGAAATTCTTGTAAGTACAACCCTTTTCTTCCTATCTATAGTTTGTGGTCCAATTTGTTAAGCTGCAACATTATATGAATATTGATCTGTTGGTTGATAATATCTATATCCAGGTAAACCATACAAAACGAGAACTTCACAATGTCTTTATCAAAAAGCTTTACAGGTAATACTGTGCTCTTTGGTTTGATTTTAATTATTCGTACTTTTGACTATCTCTTTGCTGACCTTTGAGTATCCTGTCTGTCTGTCTGTCTGTCTGTCTTATGATCTGAAACAGAGAGAATCTGTTTGAAGAAATGTTACAGGAACCTGATGAGATTGCTTCTAAGAGAAAACGTACTCGAGAAACACTCCGAGTTCTCCAACAGGCATTCAGGGTGCGTTCCCTTTACCACATATCATCATGTCATAATCTGTTTGTCAAAATAACAAATGACAAATGTCTTCGTCCATGTGTACTCTTGTGTCGATATGTCCTCAATCCCCTGGCAATTATGCTTAATTTTTGTTTTCATACTAAATTACAACATTAAGAAATTAAGCGACATATATACACATATTTTAATGTACTTCCTCAAAATCCTTTTGAATAGACATTGGACGAGTTGCCATTGGAAGCTGAAACAGTAGAGAGGGGATACAGTTTGGGTTCGGATCCAACAGGCTTGCCAAAGATCCACGGACTGCCAACATCATCAATATACTCTACGGGTGGTTCAGACGATGCCTATGCAGCTTCTCCTAAAAACCCAAAATCTCGGAAGTCATCTCACTCTGGTGAACTATCAACACACTCGTATGCTAATAATACAGATTCAAACGGAAGTGGGCGTAGTTACATGACAGGTCTCTATCCTACAGTTGATTATTAAGACGAATGGAACAGAAGGGTGCATTTCAGTTCAAGTTCCTTTCATCTAATCGGGAGGGCATTATATTCATTTGATTGCTCAGTCTAGTTAGCTATCATAATATGGGGTTATAATTGGGTTGTTTATAGTTTTAGAAAGAACAATGGGTTGAGAAACCTGTTCTTTTGCGGGTCAAAAACAGTATTTTTAGCTTTGGGTAATGCAGCCCGATGCTTACTATCATATGTGGATTGATGTGAGATTTGAATCTCATCTTTTGGGAGAACATGAGATAACAATTGATTTGGATTCTGGATTCTTCACTTGACAATTTTTCTATCGAGGATGGGAATAACAAATTGAGTACTGGGACGTTTAAGCACGCCGTTTTTCTATCCACATTTGACACCTTGTTTAAAGGTGGTGGAGTTCTTGTGATTAGATCCAATTAATCTGAGATCCTTACCGACAATAATTTAAATCTTTAATTAGAATTGAAACGAGTAACGAATGTTTCAAGAAAAAAAAGCTTATTCTTCGAATAAATTAATTAATGAATAGACTAAGAATTTAAGAAAACTGAAAATATTAACTGATGTCTACATGTACACGCTCAACTTTTTATATCACTTTGAAATTGCTTTTTCAATATAAATATATATATGTCAAGAACATGAAATTTCATTTTAATATCTAAATCATATCTACTAATTTACCAATATATAATTAACAGTTAAAAATCTCTTACATTAAATAAAGAATTAAACATTTTAATTGATTAAAATTCTACATGCATTATCTACAATAAAATAATAAATATTAGGATTGACTTGCTAAAATACTAATCACAAAACTTTGTTAATATATGCTAATATAAGTAAATCCTGTCAATTTGGATTTCCATTACTTCAGTCTTCAAACCTCCCTCTGATAAATATATACACATTATGATCGGCTGAGATGGTTACCACCTCTAAAATTATCCTCATTAAGCACATTACATTCATAATTGTGAAGATCCAAAAAAGCGAAAAGAAATATGGGGACATTAATTAATGTTGAAGGTGAAAGTTTTTTTTTTTTTACTCCTAAGTTACATAAAACTAGTTTAACCTGTATCTCAAAATTATTTACACAAATGAGCAAAGGCAATGTGCCATATATCTATTATATATACAGTCGCCAAACCATCTCGGATTATTACAAGAAAGTTTGACATCTGCCTTGAAACACCAAAGTAACATTGCACTCACCGTATTACTCATCTTTCGGAAGTCACACCAGAGTTATCTCTGTTCGATGAAGATACGACAACTGCAGTCCCAGTTACAGCCTCCGATTCATTAGCTTCAGCATCACTCTGATAAAACACACGCCGTGATGTAATAAATAGTTATGAGATTTGTAGAATGATTAGGATGTAACTCTGATGAATACAAGCAATGAATAACTATGATGGATATTGTTCTGAATTAGCAATACCTGTTCGGTAGTCTTCGCAGTTGGATCCTGGATTGCTACCATGGAGACCTTCGAAAGGTCTCTCAAAACACCCTGATAATCACAATTTCCCAAGTGAATAACTAAAGAATTACGTGTGATTGTTGAAAAATATCTTTTCCTACGAGCTACAAGTTAAGTACTAAGTTTGGTACTCGAGCACAATCTATAATGTTGTTCCCCAATTTCAAAATTTACTGCAAATTTGAAGCATAAGGTTGAAGAAGATTGGAGGCAAGTTTTTCAACTCTAATCAAGAAATTGACATGCGAAGAGACAAGTGCCGGCAATGTCTGTTATCAAAGTCAAGAAATTAACAAAAAAGGGTTCTGCTGTTAATCTAACTAGCACTTTCTCTTGTATTCCATTCATACAAGAAAATAAGCAATTCAAACACTTGGACTAAATAAAATAAGCTTATGATAATAGGTCATATTGATATGCCTTTCTAACAAATCACAATGATTAATCATAGTCTTGAGTGATTAAATATAATTCAAATTATGAAGAATATATTATTAACAAAAGAGTTAGAGAATTGTCAATCATCTCATAGTAAGATCTTGAGTTCGCATGCATTGAAACAAGGAATAGACTTATAAAAAACTTTCTCCTATTTTAACAAACCTTATTTGCCCACTTGAGTCCACATGCGTTGCAAAGTGTCCTTGGACCAGCAGGACCTCGACGCATCATAGGAGTTTTCTTAGAACTGATTCCACAGTGTGAGCATCTACACAGGAAAACTAAACAATAAAGAAGAGAACCTAGAGAAATCCCTTTTATTGGCACAAAAAATATAATAGCTAGAGGACAAGCTAAACTAACATCTTTTAGTGATGAGTAATACCGATCCAATGATCAATTGTTAGAAAGCTATTTGATCAAAGAAAGGACTACTCACAAAGTTTCTTGCATGCTCTCGTCTTGTCCAAAGCCTGGTGTTCCACTCCAGCCTGAAGAAGCTGAAGCTACTTCATCAGAAATTGCCTTGGCTGATGTGAACTGGCCCTTCTTACGCTGCATCCTAACAAATCATAAATAGAGTGTTAGAAAGAAAGTGGCATGAACAAGCTACATTTGAAGAAAGAAGGTGGGGGGAAAATATGATAATTGGAATACCGGAGAGCCACTTCTTTCCGCACAGTATAGCGGATTTTCTTATCAAAGCACCGCTCTTTTCTCTTCTCCCGGAATCGGTTTAAAGAAGCAGCTCTATGGGGTTGAATTGACCTCCCAGGAAAGTCACCCATGCCCTAGGGGAATTGTAATAAAAGAAGTGAAAAAGTATAAACAAAACAAATCTTCCCTAAAGAATCAGAAGCAGCTCTATGGGGTTGAATTGACCTCCCAGGAAAGTCACCCATGCCCTAGGGGAATTGTAATAAAAGGAGTGAAAAAGTATAAACAAAACAAATCTTCCTTAAAGAATCAGTCACAAGATGACTAAGATGATTCATCTAATGCATACCCTTTGAGCAATAGGAGTTGCAGCCAATGCAGGAATGCCCGAAGGGATTTCATATCCACCTAGAAGTAACAAAACTGCCTGTACCTGAAAAATTCAAGCACTTCTTTATAGCTGAAACTGCAAGCCGTAATAGCACCTACTGCAATTTATCCACCACAGCTTAACATTCAATTATGTTTAGACGATCAACAAAAAAAATTCCTTGTCAGTCTTGCATCATGATCATCTAAAGACTAAACTGTACACATTCTTGTTGTTACTTCAAGCAATAATAGCGCGCACAATTCAATCATCCACAACAATTTTACATCTAAACATATTATTATGTTTAACGATCAATTTAAAAAAATACATGTCAGTCTTATATCATAATCACCTAATATTGAACCATACACTTGAATTTACAGAAATGCCCTCTGAGAAAAGTAAGAAATCAAAAGATGTAAATGACCGGAGGCGTAAAACTAACTGAGAATGTTACGGTTAAACAGCCACAACACAACTGCAACTAGATGTAACTTACATAATAAAAGGACAACAATGATGACAACTAGAATATACCCGAACAGAACCGTCTTGAACAAGCCTTCTTACACATAGGAAGGGACAATCAAAAGCAACAAAAATAATTAAAGGGAAGTAGATACATGAGACATCGTTAATGAACAAATGCAGAGCATATCCACCAGGTACAACTAAACTTTGAGGTGAAAAGGAAAACCCTTTCTTCATTTGATAAAGGCAATGGCATCACCACATTTAATTGACTAGATAAACCAAAACATAGATGCAAAAAAAAACAAAACAAAAAATTGTAGCAAAATTAGAAGTAAAATAAAATTGGCCGCTACTTAATAATTCTCACAACTTGACAATTAGAATCATTAATTCATCCAATTAACCTAAACCCAGATTCGAAAAGTAAACATTTAAAGGAAATAAATAGCTTCAAAACTATATTAAAAATAATACTACTAGAAAAGGACACATGAAAAAATAAAAAGAGAACGAACCTTGTCAGGTGAAACGGAATCAAAGACATAAACTTCCCCTTGAAACGAGAGGGTGAGCTGATCAGCACTTGAATTACCCTGAACGGCGGTTAAATCGGATCCCTGACCATAAAGATTGGCATGAGAAGCTTCTTCCATGCCATTATTCATAACCGTAACAGCCCTACCGTCGCTTTCTTGGTATCCAATCTGAGGGTTATCCACCGACTCTTCACCTCCTCCGCCGGGAACGTCCTCCTCCTCCTCCTCTTCTGGGTTTCGTTGCATGTTCATCGCACCTGAGCCGTACAATGATATTGAGTGGAGATTCGAATTCGCCATTCCTTTCGCATCGAAATACCCACAAATTTTGACTATAAAAAAATATATAAAATTGGAAGCCAATAAAATCAGAGAACCCTAAGAGGAAAATTTCAAAACTACAGTTTAAAAGAATTTAATAACTTATTTAACTTAATAACGAAAACAAATGTTTTTTTTTATTAATTAAAATGTGAAGCTATTGGAGAAAGGATGGGAAGAGGATGAAGGAGCAGATTGGGGGAAGAAGGAAAATGAAAAAGCCCTGAAGAATGATGATATTTACGCTTTATGCCACGATGAGCGAGTGACCAACCAACTCACTAAAACTGGTGGGGATTTGTGAGTGGTGAGTACCGAGTTGACTCACTGAGTTAAGGGAAATGACGAAATCGAATGGTAGAATTTAGGGTTTGGGGACAAATAAAAAAGGGCCAGCTAAAGGGTAATGATAAAACTACGGCCGGTTGTTAATTTGTTATCAAATGTTTAATCACTGGCACATGGTTTAATCATAATGTTTTTCTATAAAGGGAATTTTGTCGAACTTTCGGATGAAAACTGAATTTCTTTACAATTTGATCCCCCTATTCTCAGAATTTTGATTTAATTCTTCTACTTTTTCGATTAGAATAATGATTCAATTTTTCCTTAAAACTTTCTGACACATTTTTTTTATTTAAATAAACTAATAGCATTCTAATAGTATACAGATAAAATTTACAATATAAAAACTAAATCGGAGCCACAACCACAATTTCGCCTTTTTGTTGATAATGAATTATCAGCTTCACAGATGGACGTAATGATTATTTTGTAAGAGCTAGTTTTCCACCAAATAATAATATTTTTTAAAAATTCTAAAAAGAAAAAATATATATATCATATAGTTAATTATACATTAAATTATATCACACCATGAGGTGATATAAAACATTCTATGTATAAAATATATTCTCTTTTAAAATTTATTGATCAAAGAAAATATATATTTGATGCTTTTAGTTATTTTATTTAAAATTATATAAAAGACAATATCATTATAATGATATTAATTATCATTTAAAACAAAGTGTGTTAATATTTTCTAACTAAATTGACACCACATAAAATAATGTTGTTTGGACCTGACCGGTCAAACTTGAGTATCAATTCGAAAAGGGATTTTAAACCAATTGACTCAGAGCAAAAAAACAATTAAATCAAATTTTTTTAAATTTTTAATAATTTTTTAATTAGACCATTTGAATCAATCAGACTGACAAATCAATAGCCTAATTGATTTTACCAACGGTCCAATTTAAGTGATAAACTCATGACACCAACTCAATCAAAGATCTTATAAGTCCCAATCCTATCTATGATATATTAGATTAAAAAACAATATTATTATGAAAATTCATATAAAACTCAAATAAGTCATTGGTTAAAACGAAGTTCAAATGTTAAAAATAATTCAAATGTATATATTTTAGATTGTATTAACTATAAAAAAAATACTTTATTGATAATATGTACTGTTGATGACAACACCAACTCATGCCAACTCATGCACAAAGGCATAGCTAGGGAAGCTAGTAAGGCTCCAAATCCCTAAAATGAAAAATTATCTATTTAAACTCTTTAAAAATTTTAAATTAAAGATAAAATTACACTTTCACTCTCTTAAAAATAATAAAAATTTAATTTAATCTTTTAAAAATTATAAAGATGTAACTATTAAAATGAAGAAATTATATAATTTAATTTTGATCCCTTAAAAAAAATTTTGACTTCCCTCCTGCTCATGCAGACTCCTAAATAATAATATTGAAAAAATGGAACTACTTTAAAGTCAAGGGCCACTAACCGAGAGCCCAAGAAAAACTCAAAAAAGTCATTTGATCTGACGGCCATTATTGGTTGAGCATGGTCAACATACATAGTGCCGTAGAAACTCTACTCCCGTCTAAACATGTGCTGGGCCACCACAGAAATGAACCCCTTTACATATGCCAATCACCAAATTCTTATCCCCAAAAAAAAGTTTTAATTATGTCTCCCATAGTTTTATCAAAAAAAAAAAAATTATGTCTCCCATAGTTATACTCCTCAAAATTTTAAATTTAATCCTTATCTGACTTAAAAGACTGTTAAATCTGAATATGTAATATAAATTGATTTTTAATTTTTAAAGCAGAGGCTTAAATATTGAATAGTCACGTATTCGAATTTAGCAACAACCTTTGGACTTAAATTTTTAAATAAAAAAAAAGTATATGGACTAAATTTCAAAACTCCAAAGAGTAGAAGGTCTGAGGTCATAATTACCCCCCAAAAAAAATAATAAATCAAATGATCTGTAGTCTGTTTTAATTTCACTTTTATTACCCCTTTTTCTTTATAACCTCAGAGAAAGTTTCCTATAAAATAACACATTGATGCCAAGAACCCCATAAGAGAAAAAAAACCTAGACATCCTAAAACATACATTTGCATATATTATTGTTGTCTTTGTCATTGTTTTTCCAAGAAAGCACAATGAATGTAGACGAGGAGGTGGAGAGACTCAAGGAAGAAATTCAAAGACTAGGCCAGATCCAATCAGATGGTTCTTACAAGGTTGCTTTTAATCCTATCTTATTATTATATGATCTGGGTTTTTAATTTTATGCAAAAAGTTGCGCATTAAACCCTTGTTTGATCCGGATCTGGGATGCTTCAAGCTTTCTCCATTTTGTTTCTTTGTTTGTTCCATCTTTTCCTATATAGCTAATTTAGCTACATGACAATCAGATCTGTTTATTGATTTTTTTTCCACTGCTTCAAACTTTCCATTTAGATTCATTCTCTAATGGTAAGCTATGAAAACAGAGAGGAAAAGCATAGTTTGGGGCTATGTTTACTCATATTCAGGTGCAAGTGTCAAACAGATACCTGTATCCGACACAGGTATGGTCAGAGTTTCCATGTATTTCGAGGATCTTGAAGGTCATAGCTCCATATTATGTGTTGGGTATGGGGGGTACTTCAAGAAAAATTAGAAGTCCGAACAACATGGAGTCAAACTAACAAGTGTGTTAAGCTTATTTTACAAATATCATTGTCTGGTCGGATTCTCTGAGAAGGTGTAGTTCGATCTCAAGACACTTCCTCGTTTGCTATTGTAGGATCAATTGACAATTTTTGTTTCAAACAATCTATTCTTCAAAATCAGTTAAACATACATATTTTGGTAGTTCATGTAACATACTAACTGTTTTCGTTCTTTGACCATCTACCATTTTTTTTTCTCTAAATTCAAGAATATATGCTTTGAATATCTTATGGGAAGTATTTATGCCCAAATATTGTTCTGTTAATCTCCAGGTGAACATCATCGACGGGTAGTGTAGAAGACCATATTCTCTGCATTGCATTGAGATTTTTTAAGTGTGATGGTCATTAATACATATATGTAGTATTTCTTTCTTTTCTAAGTCTTTAAAGGGTTAAAAATGGATATAGTTGACATAAGTTTTAGCCATGTTTACATCATCTAAAAGTGAACTTTGGGAAGTTGGATGATTTATTTTGTGCTTCAGGTTTTTCCCATTTCGTATTTTGTATATCTACGTTGCTACAATCTACTTTCATTTTCCAGCACAACTGTATTAAAATTTGTTGTTGTTTGATGTGTTCCAAGGTCACATTTGGGGTGCTATTTAATGATGATCGCTGTGCAAACATCTTTGAAGCACTAGTTGGGACACTAAGAGCAGCAAAGAAACGAAAAGTTGTTGCATATGATGGTGAACTACTACTGCAAGGAGTTCATGACAATGTGGAAATCATTCTCAAAGCTACAACAGCAGCAGCTCAGAGTAGCAACTAATGCAGTTCTAAATAAATAATTGCAATTATAGTTTTGCAGCAAAAGTTTGATGTTATTCTATGTAATTTTTCAATGTTTATCATGTTTGAAAGCTTGCTTCAGCATAAGTGCATAACAGTATTTTTGAATACTCTATTATGAAATTTTCCAGAGTGTACTACACCCAGATTTGTATATGTTTTCTTTTGGTTACGTTCAAACTTTGATGTCTTCATCTATTAGTTGCTTTTTATGGCATAAACTACACAGGATTGGATAATTATAAATTGAAAGGGGGGGAGAAGGAAAGATAAATGAAATGAATTCCTTCAATTGGTAAAAAAATCTTGCGTTTAATGGAAATTATCCTTATGATGGACAAGTGAGGATCAACATAACAGTCAAAGCCCATGTCAAAATATGTCACAAACACAGATACTTTTTAACACTAAGTTTGGATAAACAAGTATGTGGGAAAAGAAAGTAAAGGAAAAGAGAGGAAGGCTATGGAAAAGAAATGATACATGCGTATTTTGTTTGGATAGCTATATTAGCATGAGAAGGAAAAGGAATTTTCACAACCTTTATTTATTTAAACAGTGGAAAGGAAAGCAAAAGTATGGCTTTTTTTCCAGTTGTACCTTTTTTGTAAAATAATTTATGTAAAAAGATTAAGAGGAAAAGTATGTATTTCATCTCTCCAAAAAAAATTTACTTCTTTCTCCAGCTTCTACAAATTGGGGTAAATAAAAATTGAATGCTTCAAGGGAAAACAAAGAATACTCAACTTTCTTTTCTTTCTCTTGTTTAAATAATATATATTCAAATGTTTTCCCTTCCTTTACTCCAATCCAAACATAGGATAAGGAAACTGAAAAGTCCAGATAACATAGCATTCCACAACTATCAAACACAGATTAAAAGCTATTATAAGAGAGACAGGAGCTAACATTTTTTTATTTAGCATAAACTTGAAATACTTGAGTGAGATACTAAGTTATTGTTTACATACAAAATGGACAAGGACATGTAAGGGCAACCTAAAACCTCAGTAGAAGGGATGAGCCAAATCTAAAAATAGCAGTATTGATGTTCATTAATGCATGCATTACAAATTCTGCCAGAAAGCACATCTTCTAGACAAAAAACATATCCATGCAGGATAAATTTTTAATACAACTTTATCAATATTGGAACTCAGAGCTTGAATCTTATCTTTAATAAATATTTAGGAAGAATTCATAATATAACTTGATCAAAAACATCTACTCTTGATTTTTGGCTTATTTTAAATGTACTCCAGCCAACTTTTTATTGAGGATATAGAGTAGAAGTTTATTTTCAACTAAAGAGTTTCACAGTAAAATATCCAAGAGAACAATCCAAGAAAGTGAGTTCCTTCCTTTTAGGGGGTTTACGTATCACACATACTCATCTAATACCAAAATTGTTATTGAAGGTTAATTTGATTTGTACTTTGTGAATTGTGAGGCTGGATTCAAGCTCACTAAGAGCCATAGGGTAGCAAGAGTCCAGCTTAAAATGAAGCCTATGAGGGTGAAAATAACAGCATAAGAGGCCCATGACTCTCATCACTAAGTCAACTAATCATAGTAAATATAAATTCTTATCACTGGTTATAAAAGAAACTCAAAACTAGACAGTAGAAGAAAAATATGATAGAAAACAGTGATCTCCATAAGCCATTCACCACAGAACATTTTGTAAATGATTAGAACTAAATTATTGTCACCAAAGAGCAGGGCTTGCATAGATGGCTAGACTAGAGTACACTGCTTGAAAATAAAAGAAGAAAAGCAGTTAAATAGGCAACAGCTTCAAGTTTTTCTTCTCCTTTTATGAAAACATTAGGTTTAAATGAAAGATTTCAGCGAGATGGACCAGTGAGGATGAATGCTTGTAGGAGGCTCTGAGCGGCCTGGGTTTGATCAGGTGTCCCAGATATAACAACAATCCTGTCACTTGTTCCTATTTGAGGTTCATGCACTATGACCTTGGCACCAGAAATCTGATTGAAGTACACCAAAGGAAAAGTTGATGTTGATTTAAGATAAGACATCTCATAGATATTGTACACTGACATCAACAACGGTATCTTGGTTAGGGATGATATTTAGATTTCTTGTTTTTTAATTTGCCAGTCTTTTATGAGTGCATGACAAACCAATAACCCAAAAGGTGTGTATCAAATTCAGTGTAACCTTTAAAATATATTGAGAGTTTCAAAATTCTTTTTGTTGTAAAATTCAAGGTACGTGGCTTGTTCTTAACTGTTGTACAAGTGGGAATTTGAACAGACTATTTTTAGTAAAGACTTCAGAATATGTTATTAAATTGTGGCATGGTTGTGTTTCATCCGCAATGACTAACTAAAAAAGGGTTTAACTTTTTAAATTGTTAAAGGGGCATGATTTATCAATCACAAGCTTAAGTAATGACTTTTAGGAGTTTCAACACAGTTTAATAGAAGATAAATGTCTAGCAAGGGAATTTTTGTGGATGTGGTGAAATCAATTTAACTTTGATCATCTTTTTAGTCTCAAATTCATGTGGTTTGATTTTCTCTTCTCAGGTAGTGTTGTCTAAGTTCTTCATTAAGTTCTATCAAGAGTTGAGTTGTTTAGGCGGTGATTGTATAATTCTCTGTAGAATTAGGAGCAGAGCCACTCTAACCAACTAAACACTATACCAAACATCTTTTTGGAACAATGCCAATAAAAAAATGCAGAAACAGTTGAAAAAACTGTTACCTCTCTTAGGCGAGCTAGATTGCGACCATTCTCCCCATAAACAGAGTCAATAACATTCTCAGGAACTCTAATCTCTACAGTTGTATTCGTTACAACAGCAGATTTGTTTCCACTGCAAACATGAGAAGAAAGGGACATTAGTTACGAGAAACTGTCCGAAAGCCTTACTTCTCATTCCCCACTCCCAATTATATTTGGCCCCATATAACACCATTAAGTTCAGCAATATAAAACCAACATCAATCTTCAAAACTTTTAAGTTCAAACCTAAGCTACCAACCTGCCAAGTTCTAATCCACCTCGAAAAGAAGTCAGTCCTCTTCCACTATCTATGATGCTCCTTGGATTCAGTCCAGTAGCCATCTGCAATTAAAATCCAGCTAGAAGTAAGTAGAACAGTGCAATAGTTTGATTCCAGCATGTATCTTTGTGTTCATGATTGAGATTAGGGTGCATGCATGTACACACTCTTGTCTGAGAGAAGAAAAGAAGACTACCTCTGATGTCCACAATCCTGGTGAACGAGGCCGATCTAAGCTATAAGAAAGTCCAAAGGAATCTGTATTACTCATTGCCAAAGAAGTATGCCAACCAAGACTGTGAGAAACTCCACTTGATGCTTGCAACTCAAGAGGGGAATTATCCAAAAATCTTTCATAAGGACTGGTCTCAGTTAAAACTGAGGAACTGCTTTTTGCTCCCACAGTTCTCATAGAGGTAGAAAAATGGTTATCTCTCAGTGTACCAGTCACACGATATATAGCATCTTTTACATTCGAATACGCTCCTGAAATCTGTTTACAAGAAATAAAACAAAACAATCAATGATTAAGCAACTGATGCCTCATGAAACACCAGGCTCATATCATATTTGGAAATCTCTCATGAAAAAGTATTACAGTAGATTAAGCGAAATGTATTTGGAGCAAGAAAATATAAGGAGGTCTTTCCTCAGCCAAAATCAAAACACAGGGAAATAGCAAGGAAACATGTTAGCTGAACTCAACAGTCATAACATGAAACATTGCAGGAGAACATATGTTATAAACAGATCATGCTGTCATGATTACCTTTTAACTCTACAATATTAGAATCATTTGTTCATAATTCTAGGACATTTTCATTGAAAATTTGAAAAACAAAGAAATTTACAACGTTTTCACAAAGATCTCTTAAGGAAAAAGAAGAAGCTAGTTTTATATCAGTGAACCTATAAAATATTTAACAAAAACTCCAACCCACCTGTACCACTTGATCATTTTCACTGACACACTTAGGGACCTGGTCCTTCCCTAAAATCCGTATGCTGGTGGAAGTTGCTTTGCGCATTTCAGATATTACGGCCCCTCCTTTTCCCAACAGACAACCAACTTGGGTTGAAGGAACTACAAGCCGGGCAGTGACATTTGAACCCTTACCTCCGCCTGAATCTAGACCCTTCTCAATAGAAGCCTCAAAAACTTTTACAAAAACAAGGACAACAGCCTTTTGTGCTGCAGAATACTGTGATTCTGGGTTCTAAATGATATCAACAAAAGCATATCAATAACAGAAATAACAGCTTCAAGCAAAAGCAAAATGTCATAGAAGATCACAACATGACTGACCTCTGATGCAGTAACAGTAACCAACCGTTCATCACAATCAGTGATTGCAGCTCCAATGGTAACAGTAGCTCCAGTATCACTTTGAAGGGCCTTAATAGTTGCACCTCCCTTTCCAATAACACAACCAACCCTATCACTGAAGCAAAGAATTTTGAAAACCACTTCCTGCTGAAATGTTCTAGTATCCAAAGGAGGAGCCTTCTCGGGCTTCAGAGACAAAGGATGAATTCTGGTGGCATAACTGGTAGAGTCACTGGGTATACTAGGTACCATGGAACTACGCTGTGAAAGATGGTCTACATGCAAATCAGGTAAAGCCTCATGTGAACCAGCCTCAATGTGTCTATGAAATTGTTCCTGAGGTATAACGTCAATAGGTCTGCGGAACGGGTCCTGAGGAACCACTTCTAAGTGTTTGTGCGAAGTCTCCTGAGGATATACCTCAATAGCCCTGCGCAAATTCTCTTGGGGAAGTAAGTCAATAGGTCTGTGCAAAGTCTCTGTTAGAATTGGTTCAATGCTTCTGTTTTCAATTGCCCTTGTTTTATTGACAGAAGGACAATCTTGGAGGCGGTGTGAGACAGCAACAAGCGCCTTTTTTACCGCTAAAACAGCTCCTTCAATCTACAAATATAAACAAGGGAACAAAAAGTAACGTTTCTACTTAAGTATAACATTCAAAAGCTTTAGAAAATAAGATAGTTGACCAATGCTAGATTGCATCAGTACTTCCAACAAATCCACTTTCAGAATCTTTTGACATTAAATACAGTGGTTGATTGTTAATGCAATGATTTGCGATAAACCAACACAATATAATTATTATACATCATAATGAACTAAACAAATTTGCCAAAAGAACTTATCAACTACATGTGGCAAGTTACAAAGAAACATATTCCATTTTTGATAATAGCTACAAAACCTAGAATCTAATAGTGCCAATGGAATATAAAATGTCATCAAATCGTAAAACCCAGAAATCTTCATTCACTTGGGTTTCACGAGTAGCCAAAGGGCACTTCTTACAACTTCTTGTGACATTGACTGGAGAAAATTCCTTAAATAATAGCCATATAAGGCACATGTTACTTGTAGTCAACACTCTAATAAACAAGGGAACAACAAATAACATTTCTACTTAAGTATAACATTCAAAAGCTTTAGAAAATGAGATGGTTGGCCAATGCTAGATTGCATCCAAACTTTCAACAAAATTCCACTTTCAAAATGTTTTGAAATTAAATACAGTAGTTGATTGTTAACGCAAAGATTCACGATAAACCGAAAGAATCTATTTATTATACATCATAACGAACTAACCAACTTTGCCAAAAGAACTTATCAACTACATATGGCAAGTTACAAAGAAACGGATTCCATAGCTACAAAACCTAGAATCTAATTGAGCCAACGGAAAGATAGAAAGTCATTGAATCGAAAAAACCAGAAATCTTTGTTCACTTAGGTTTCACGAGTAGCCAAAGGGCACTTCTTATGACTTTTTGTGACATTAACTGGAGAAAATTCCTTAAATAATAACCATATAAGGCTCATATTACTTGTAGTCAACACCCTAATAAACAAGGGAACAAGAAATAACATTTCTACTTAGGTATAACTATAACATTCAAAAGCTTTAGAAAATGAGATGGTTGCCCGATGCTAGATTGCATCAGAACTGTCAACGTAGTTCCACTTCCAGAATCTTTTGACATTAAATACAGTGGTTGATTGTTAATGCAATGATTCGCGATAAACCGACAGAATCTAATTATTATACATCATAATGAACTAACCAAATTTGTCAAAAGAACTTATCATGGCAGGTTTGCCAAGTTAGAATATGGCAAGAGCTAACTAAACTGGTTCAAAGAAATGGCTTCCATTTTTGTTAATAGCTACAAAACTAGAATCTAATTGCGGCAATGGAAAGATAAACAAAGAAACGGATTCCATTTTGTCGATAGCTACAAAATCTAGAATCTAATTGTGTCAATGGAAAGATAAACAAAGAAACGGATTCCATTTTGTTGATAGCTACAAAATCTAGAATCTATTGTGCCAATTGAAAGATAAGAAGTCATTGAATCATAAAACCCAGAAATCTTCATCCACTTAGATTTCACGAGTAGCCAAATGGCACCTCTTACGACTTTTTGTGACATTTGACTGGAGAAAGTTCCTTACATAATAACCATATAAGGTACGTGTTACTTGTAATCAACACCCTAATAAGCCAAAATTGCCTAAAAGCACTAACCAACTATGTATTCTAGGCTTGCCAAGTTAGTAATTTTACTGAACTAGGAAAGAAAGCCAATGAATGTAGTGATAAAGAAATCGATGTGCCAAGCTCTCAGGTTCATAGTTTCCGCTTAGGGGCTCAATTCCAGATTTAGTCATACCGAATGTAACTACCGAATTGCCAAGGGTTTTAGTCAAAAACCCTTGGCAATGAATGTAGGAAATAAATTGATGCGCCAAGCTCTTGGGTTCATAGTTTCCGTTGAGGGGCTCAGTTCCAGATTTAGTCGCCAAGGGTTTTAGTCAAAAACACTAGGAAAAAGAAAGGAATTTTGTTCTTGAGCTGCAAATTTTAGAATCTAATTGCCACAATGTAAAAGAAAATAAACTTTTAGAATATAATAATCAAGCCAATGAACCCCAAGACCAAGAAATAGAAACCCTAATTGAAGAACATACAGTATAAACCTCTTACCTCCACAATCTCCTCCTTAAGGCTAGCACAAGCCGGTAGATTATCCGTCAAAATCCTAATTTTGGTCCCAGTTTCTTCCCTTATCTTCTCCACTACTTTCCCACCTTTGCCAATCACACCCCCAGCTTGCTTAACCTCTGCCAACAACCGACAAGAAACCATCCCCAAGGCCGCCCCATTGCTCTCAGCCGCCACCTCCAGAATCCTCTCGAATACCTTCACCAGCGCCTCCTGCGCCTTGGACACGTCGATTTCCTCAACTCTACTACCACCCTCACCGTCGCCGCCAAGGTCAAGCACAACCTTGGTATTAACAGCATTAGGACCTATGATGGTAATAACCCGGTCGGGGCATTCGGCCGGGGCATCCTCGATTCGGATCTTGGTACCCGTAGCCTGTTGCAGTTGCTTGATGACGCTGCCCGACTTGCCGATGATGCCCCCCACACGCGACACGTGACAAAGGAGACGGAAGGCCACCTGGCCGGGAGGGATGTAGAGAGTAGTAGACGGAGGCTTGGAACGCTTGGAGGGTCCGTTAGCAGAATGGGTCGGGTCGGGCATGGTTCGCTTTATTGGTATAGAGAAGAAGGTGCTGCCCATATCAAAATTAGAGCAAATTAAAACTTAAACGAAGGGGAAAAAAATCCACAACGCTTTCACTCTTTTATATTAATAGTGGGTTAACTAATTTAATTAATTCATATTGGAATTTTCTTCCATGGAAAGAAGCGGAAGCGAAAATTACAGAAAATAAATAGGCAAAGAGAGGGTTTTGGAGTTTGTTTTTAAGGGTGAAAGCGAAAGGGTCTACGGCTACGGGCGTTGGCAATGCGCCGTCGTTTTAAACGGAAGATGTTGGGCGGCTGGATTGTTTTTAAGGGGCAATAGATCCAACGGTCTGTACGAGTTGAATTGATTTTCTTTTTCTTTTTCCATTTCTTCAACGCCGCCCGCCAACGCTTTTTTCTTTACTACGGTCTTCTAACAGTGGCAATGATAGTGTGGTCGATTTCATTGGGATATAGTAAAATTTTTACAGGTTGATAAAATATAATTATATCTTAATTTTTTATATCAAATTAACAACATAATTTATATATTTTAAAAAAATAATTATTACATAAAAGAGCATCAATATGATAAGAAAATTATAAACGATTAATAAAAATTAAAATTAAATCATCACATGTAATATAAAAACAAACACTATATGTAATTTTGTTTAATTATTTTAACATTCCATATTTATTTCATTTTTAACATTTAACATGTATTTCTTATTATCATCTGCCGATCCTTGACTTAATTATTCATCATATGAATATTTATGATTAAAATTATCAATATCTCATTTTTTTCATGTCCCGTTCGAGGTGTAGAGTATCTCAATTGTAACGGCCTAATTTTCAGTGGTGTCGGAAATGGTGATTTGAGATCACTAAATTCGACAAATAAGATTGAACAAGATAGTAATTTAATATTTATGAGTCAAGTAAGAATTTAGAAGAATTTGTGAAATGGTGAAATTAGTGAATTAAAAGAATTTATTAGGTCAAACGGGTCAAAAATGAGGTATCGAGACCTCAAAGTTGAAAATCGAGCTATAAATATTTTTATAAATATTTATGGAGTGTCATTGAGTTAGTATTAAAGTTTAGTTAGAAAATTTTAACGTTTGGATGGCTAATTAATTGAAAAGGATTAAATTGAAAATAGCACAAAATTTGTTAAATTGTGAGTAAATAGCTTAAGTATTTAAAAAGATGGATTTAAAGAGCAATTAGACCCAAAGGTTAATGGCTGGACGGTTTGGGTATGAAATAAGCAAGAAAACAATGTGAACAAGGGGCAAAATTGGAAATAGATAAAAGTTAATAGTTAAATAATGATGTAATTGAAAAATCTAGACATTTTCTTCATAATTTCTCAGCCAAAACGCCATAGAAGGTCTGGAGAAAGCTGGTTTTCATATTTTTACATCATGTGAGTCTAATTCTTGCTTTTCTTGATAATTTTATGTTTTTATGACTTTTACAATTAGGTCCACTTGTAGAATTCATTAGTTTTTGATTTTATGGGTGAAATTGGAAGTTACCCTGGATGGATAAGGGAATTTTATGATGAATTATTATGAAATTTAAGTTCTAATTTCATATTAAGGTGGTTTTATTAAGTGATTTTGATAGGAAATGATATTTAGGACCTAATTAGAAAAAGTTGTGAATTGAAGGTTGCTGTTGAAATTCAGAATATAAAAGGTTTTGAAATAGTTTATAATGATAAAATAAAGTGTTAATTGAGAAAAATTAGTTCAATTGATGGGTGAATTGAGTAGGGACTAAATTGTGAAAACTGTAAATTTTGGGGTAAAAGTGCAATTTCGAAATTTGAACAGCATAAATTGTGAAGTGAAATAGAAATCAAATAAATGCTAATGAGTAGAAATATTTTATATTATAGATCAAGAATCCAAAGAAGAACGAGGAAAAGAAAAAGTTGCGAATAGTCCCAAAATTTCAATATCTTCTACAAATTAGCGGGTAAGTTCATATGGTTGAAATTAGATGTTTATTTGTGAATGATTGAAGTATATAATGTGTTATTATATACGAATTTGTTGTGGGATTGTGTAGATTTTGTTAATGAAAGAATAAATGTGGAAATGCAAATTAGGAAAACGCAGGATTGAGTGCGTTAGTATCGTGACGTGTGATGAATTGATGGATAAGACCATGGTTGTTCCATGGCAAAGTGTGAAATGTAGGTATGGTATCATCCATACTGAGTTGTGAAATGTAGGTATGGTATTATCCATACTGAAATGTGAAATGTAGGTATGGTATTATCAAATCCATCTTGAGTTAAGAAATGTAGGTATGGCATTTCCCATACCGAAGTTAAAAAATGTAGGTATGGTATTTCAATGAGGAAAACCATACTGAGTTGTGAATCGTGGCATTGAGTAACGACGTACTCAATTTCGTAAGCCGCTTCCTAATTTGACTATAAGAAATAAAGAGAAGTGATCCAAATGAAAGAGATTGAGTAGTTGTTACTGTTGAGCTCAACTATGTGAATTATTATAACAATGGTTGTGAATCGCAGGAAACTTTAGTAAATGTTTTGGTATTGTTTGGAAATATTATGTTTAGTAAGCATTACTTTTAACCTATGAACTTACTAAGCTTCAATAAGCTTACTTGTGTGTGTTTAATATTTTTATGTAGATTGACTTGAAGTGAAGTGGGTAGATCGGATCAACACAACAAAGCACACTATCCAGATCAATTCCGGTAGCTTTTGTTTTAAGTTTGAAGATTTATATGGCATGTATAGAGTTTGAATGAATTGAAGTAAAGATGTTATAAACTAGTTAACAATATTTGTACTAAAATAGTTTTCGGTAAGTAGCAGTAGTTTGACTTTGAAAAATCACTAAAAATAGTAGAAATGGAATTAAATAATGAATAAATTATGGAATCGAATCTCGATGAGTCTATTTTCATATGGAAGAAGCAAAACAGGTATATGAGCTATATTTTATGAGATGTTTAAATTTTTGTGAAACAGGGCCAGAGCAATTTCTGGATCCCTGTTCTGACTTTGAAATTCACCATAAATTTTACAAAGATAATTATAAGTCATACTTTATATTTACAGATTCCTTATTGAGTCTAGTTTTATTAGAGACAAACGGCATAGTCATTGAAGCTCTGTACAGAGAGATATCTGATTCGTAATACACAAAGGTCAGAGTAGTCAAACCCTGAAACAGGGAGATTTTAAATAATAAACTGTACTAATTGGCTTGACCAAAAATTCTAGAAAAAATTGGTAAGTAGATATATGAGTATAAATTCAGAGAAAATTTACGGATTTGGATTTGAGTTTTATAACTCGAGATATGAATTATTTAGCAACTATGACACAGTTGGACAGCTTATGCGGAAAGTGTGATATAAATTGTTTGAATTTGTTTAAGTGCTCAAATAAGTTTAGTAATGCCTCGTGCTTGACTCTGGCGACGGTCTCGGGTAAAGGGGCGTTACATTTATTGGTATCGAGCCTGGTTTAGTCGATTCTCGGAGCGAATTTGATGTGTAAAGTGTTTAAAATACATGCCATATAAACTGTGATAGTGTGATGTGAATGATCCGATCTAATTACTAATTTTGTTATAGATTGTAAAGATGTCGATAGACCCGATGGTGCTAGTCGGGAAGAGGAAGTTAATAGTAGAATACAGACTTGAAGCGGGGAACAAGTGGTAATGTCCGATTTCTTTGATGAGAGAGGAAGAACTTAAAAATATGATTTACGGATTAATGAATCGGTGGTATCATGAAACAATACAAGGAAGAAGTCGGGCACAACAACCTCCTCCTCCCCTCTTGTACCACCATTTACAACCCGGTTGCTCCTCCTTTAATAGATGAATCTAGCAAAGAACACCAATTGAAAAACTCGAAAGTTTGGAGTGAAGAATTTCGAGGAGATCGGACGATGATCCGGTTAAAGCGAGTATTGGTTAAAGAGTTTGGAGAGAGTTTTAAACAGATGATGTGTTCTCCGGAGGACTATTTGGGATGTCGGTTTAGCTATTGAAAGAAGAAGCGTATAATTGGTGGGAAACCATTGAGGCGATGGTACTGCAGATAAACTTACAGGAATTCTTCCAAAACGAATTTAAGAAGAAGTATGTGGAAAAGAGATATTTAGATAAGAAGAAGAGAATTTCTTGATCTTCGACAAGGGAATAAAACAGTGGCGAATATGAAAGAGAATTTGTGTATCTCAGTAGATATGCTCGGGATGTTGTACAAGCAGAGGAAGAAATGTGCATTAGATTTGAAGAAGGGCTTAATGATGAAATCGAATGATGATTGGAGGTACAGAGATTCAGAATTTGTGATTACATCGATCGAGCTCAAAAGATGGAAGAAGTGTATAACGAAAAGATGCAAAGAGAAAGAAGAGGTAAAGAGGTATACAAAAGAAGTTTCTAGACCAACTTCGACTTTTTCGCCAAAAGTTCGAAATGATTCACAGTCGACTGTTATAATCCGGAACGATCGAATAACGATAAAACGACTCAACAAGATGTCGGAGTAACTAAGAAACCAGCAGCTAGTGTTAGTAGTGTGCAAAATATTCCGAGACTTAGATGTAAAAATTGTGGTAGATTTCATATTGGTGAGTGTTGGGGAAGAGCGGAGCTTGCTATAAATGTGGTGGAACAGATCATTTTATTCGGAATGTCCTCAATTATTAAAGAAGATAGAGAACAAGGGAGAAGCAAGCAAATACTCCTCGGAAAGGTAAGCGTTCAGGTCAAAGTAGTACTCTGGGACTGTTCATTCGAACGAGAATCTGCACCCGATCGAGACAAGAGTACTGCTGCGTACATATGCTATCCGGCAAGGGAAGAAGCTTCGCTCCAGACGTGATAGTGGTAATTTCTATCTTTTGATGATTACTGTATGCTTTAATTGATCCTGGATCTACACATTCATATATTTGCCTTTGCATTAGTGTCGAGAAAAGAAAATGACTGTTGAGTCCATGACCTTGAATTGCAAGTCACTAATCCACTAGGGCAAAGTGTGTTGGTTAATTTAATATGTCGGAATTGTCCACTTTGAAAATACAAAGTTGTGAATTCTCTGCTGATTTAATGTTGTTACCTTTCCGAGAATTTGATGTTATTATTGGAATGGATTGGTTGATTGAACACGATGCCATAGTGAATTGTAGAGAAAACGGATTGATTTAAAATGTCGAGCGGGAAATAGTTTCAAATGAGTTTGGGGATAAAAAGAATGATGTCGGATTATTTCACCTTCTACATTTCGAAAATTGATTCGGAAAGGTAATAAAGCATTTCTAGCTTATATTCTTGATACTCGGGGTTCGAATTGAAGATGGAACAATTGTCGATTGTTAATGAGTTTCTTGATGTGTTTCTGAGGAATTACAGTTTACCCCAGATCGTGAGGTTGAATTCACAATTGATGTAATTAGAATGCATGACTCAATATCAATAACACCGTATAGAATGGCACCAGTGAGTTAAAAGAGTTGAAGACACGGTTGCAAGAGTTATTGGATAAAGGGTTCATCGACCGAGTACATCACCTTGGGGCGCTTTGTCTTATTTGTGAAAAGAAAGATGGTTCGTTGCGATTGTGTATTGATTACGAGCGGTTGAATAAGGTAACAATTAAAAATAAATATCCATTACCTCGTATCAATGATTTGTTTGATCAATGAAATGTCTTGCAGTGTTCTCAAAAATAGACCTTAGATCTGGGTATTATCATTTGAAGGTTAAAGAGTGTGATGTGCCAAAGCGCTTTTGAACTCGGTATGGTCACTACTGAATTTTTGGTAATGCCTTTTGGTTTAACGAATGCCCTGCTGCATTTATGGATTTAATGAATCAATTTTTCAGTCTTATTTGGATAGATTTGTGGTGGTATTTATTGATGACATATTGGTCTATTCAAAGACGAATCCGAACATGCACAAAGACTTGAGAATTATACTACGACTTTGAGAGAAAAACAGTTATATCGAAATTTAGTAAATGTGAGTTTTGGCTTCATGAGGTTGGATTTACGGGTCATATTATATCAATGAAAGGAATTCGTGTGGATCCAAGTAAAGTTTGGCGGTGGTGAATTGGAAAACACGAAGAATGTAAATCGAAGTGCGAAGTTTTCGGGATTAGCGAGGATACTATCGCCGTTTTGTAAAGAATTTTTCCATGATTGCTTCACCAATGACTCGTTTATTACGAAGAATGTTGAGTTTATGTGGTCGATGAATGTCGTGAGCTTTGATCGATTAAAGAAAATGTTATGAAGCTCCGGTCTTAACTCGACCGAATCGGTATACCGTATGTTGTGTACAGTGATGCATCTTTAAGTGGTTTGGGTTGTGTGTTAATGCGATCGGGAAAGGTAGTGGCTTATGCTTCACGGCAATTAAAACCACATGAAAAGAATTACCCTACACATGATCTTGAGTTAATTGCAATTGTTTTTGCCTTAAAATTTGGAGACACTATTTATATGGTGAGAAGTGTTATATGTATACGGATCACAAAAGTTTGAAATACTTAATGACTCGAAGGAACCGAACTTAAGATGCAGAGGCGGTGGTTAGAGTTCTTTGAAAGACTATGATTTGGTTATTGACTATCATCCGGGAAAGCTAATGTAGTTCTTGATGCCTTGAGTCGAAAGTCATCCTTGTTTGCACTTCGCAATGAATGCTCATTTGGCTCTTAATGAAGAAGGTGTTGTATTAGTAGAATTGAAGGTAAAACCAATGTTTCTTCAACAAATTCGAAGCTGCAGAATGAAGATCCAAAATTGGTCTTGAAACGACAAATGGTTTGGGATAATTTAGATTGAGTTCAAGATTGATGATGAAGGTATATTGCGCTATCATAATAGGATTTGTGTTCCCAATAATTCGATTTAAAGAATGATATTCTTTCTGAAGCACATAATAGTATGTATTCTATTCATCCGGGTAGTACAAAATGTATGGTGATCTGAAAAAGACATATTGGTGGCTGCTATGAAAAGAGAAATTTGAATTTATTGCAAAATGTTTGATTTGCCGACAAGTTAAAGCGAGCATCAAGTGCCAACGGGTTTATTACAACCCATTATGATTCTGAATGGAAGTGGGAGCATATTTCAATGGATTTTGTGTCGGGATTGCTGTGACTCAGAAAGAAAGATTCGATATGGGTGATTGTTGATAGATTGACAAAGTCGACACTTTATTCGATCGAATAGATTTTTCACTTAATAAGTTAGCGAATTGTATGTGTCGAGATTGTGAGACTACATGGAGTTCAATATCTATCATTTCAGACCAGGATCCGAGGTTTACTTCAAGATTTTGGAATAAATTGCAAGAAGCCTTAGGCACCGATTGAATTTTAGTACAGACATTTCATCCTCAAGCAGATGGACGATCGAGAGCGAGTGATTCAAATTTTAGAAGATATGTTAAGATGTTGTATACTCGAGTTTGGTGATAGTTGGGAAAGGTATTTACTGTTGGTGAGTTTGCTTACAACAATAGCTATCAGTCTAGTATAAAAATGACACCATTTGAGGCTCTTTATGGTAGAAAATGCAAGACTCCATTGTGTTGGTGCGAATTGAGTGAATCAAAAATAGTTGGGGTTGATTTGATTCGAGAAACTGGAGAGAAAGTCCGGATTATTCGAGATAGTCTAAAAGTCGCCGGATCGTCGAAGTCATATCGGATTTAAAACGAAGAGACATAGAATATGCGTTGGGTGATCGAGTATTTTAAAAGTTTCACCATGGAAAAGGGTGTTACGATTTGGTAAAAGGGAAAATTAAGTCCGAGATTCATAGGGCCATATGAAATTGTGGAAAGGGTTGGTCCTGTGGCTTATCGTTTGGCTTTACCTCCGAACTTGAGAAGATTCATAATGTGTTTCATGTGTCTATGCTAAGGCGGATAGGTCGGATCCTTCACACGTAATTCCCCATCTGAAATTGAGCTTCAACCGGATATGACTTATTCGGAAGAACCGGTGAAGATTTTGGCTCGTGAAGTTAAGGAATTGCGGAACAAAAGAGTACCATTGGTTAAAGCATTATGGCATCGACATGGTATGGAGGAGGCAACCTGGGAAACAGAGGAGTCAATAAGATCACAGTATCCAAATCTATTTTCGGTAACAAATTTGAGGACGAAATTTTTAAAGGGGAGAGTTATAACGGCCTAATTTTCAATGGTGTCGGAAATGGTGATTTGAGATCACTAAATTCGACAAATAAGATTGAACAAGATAGTAATTTAATATTTATGAGTCAAGTAAGAATTTAGAAGAATTTGTGAAATGGTGAAATTAGTGAATTAAAAGAATTTATTAGGTCAAGCGGGTCAAAAATGAGGTATCGAGACCTCAAAGTTGAAAATCGAGCTATAAATATTTTTATAAATATTTATGGAGTGTCATTGAGTTAGTATTAAAGTTTCGTTAGAAAATTTTAACGTTTGGATGGCTAATTAATTGAAAAGGATTAAATTGAAAATAGCACAAAATTTGTTAAATTGTGAGTAAATAGCTTAAGTATTTAAAAGATGGATTTAAAGAGCAATTAGACCCAAAGGTTAATGGCTGGACGGTTTGGGTATGAAATAAGCAAGAAAACAATGTGAACAAGGGCAAAATTGGAAATAGATAAAAGTTAATAGTTAAATAATGATGTAATTGAAAAATCTAGACATTTTCTTCATAATTTCTCAGCCAAAACGCCATAGAAGGTCTGGAGAAAGCTGGTTTTCATATTTTTACATCATGTGAGTCTAATTCTTGCTTTTTCTTGATAATTTTATGTTTTTATGACTTTTACAATTAGGTCCACTTGTAGAATTCATTAGTTTTTGATTTTATGGGTGAAATTGGAAGTTACCCTGGATGGATAAGGAATTTTATGATGAATTATTATGAAATTTAAGTTCTAATTTCATATTAAGGTGGTTTTATTAAGTGATTTTGATAGGAAATGATATTTAGGACCTAATTACGAAAAAGTTGTGAATTGAAGGTTGCTGTTGAAATTCAGAATATAAAAGGTTTTGAAATAGTTTATAATGATAAAATAAAGTGTTAATTGAGAAAAATTAGTTCAATTGATGGGTGAATTGAGTAGGGACTAAATTGTGAAAACTGTAAATTTTGGGGTAAAAGTGCAATTTCGAAATTTGAACAGCATAAATTGTGAAGTGAAATAGAAATCAAATAAATGCTAATGAGTAGAAATATTTTATATTATAGATCAAGAATCCAAGAAGAACGAGGAAAAGAAAAAGTTGCGGAATAGTCCCAAAATTTCAATATCTTCTACAAATTAGCCGGTAAGTTCATATGGTTGAAATTAGATGTTTATTTGTGAATGATTGAAGTATATAATGTGTTATTATATACGAATTTGTTGTGGGATTGTGTAGATTTTGTTAATGAAAGAATAAATGTGGAAATGCAAATTAGGAAAAGCAGGATTGAGTACGTTAAGTATCGTGACGTGTGATGAATTGATGGATAAGACCATGGTTGTTCCATGGCAAAGTGTGAAATGTAGGTATGGTATCATCCATACTGAGTTGTGAAATGTAGGTATGGTATTATCCATCTTGAAATGTGAAATGTAGGTATGGTATTATCAAATCCATCTTGAGTTAAGAAATGTAGGTATGGCATTTCCCATACCGAGTTAAAAAATGTAGGTATGGTATTTCAATGAGGAAAACCATACTGAGTTGTGAATCGTGGCATTGAGTAACGACGTACTCAATTTAAATAAGCCGTTTCCTAATTTGACTATAAGAAATAAAGAAAGTGATCCAAATGAAAGAGATTGAGTAGTTATTCTTGTTGAGCTCAACTATGTGAATTATTATAACAATGGTTGTGAATCGCAGGAAACTTTAGTAAATGTTTTGGTATTGTTTGGAAATATTATGTTTAGTAAGCATTACTTTTAACCTATGAACTTACTAAGCTTCAATAAGCTTACTTGTGTGTGTTTAATATTTTTATGTAGATTGACTTGAAGTGAAGTGGGTAGATCGGATCAACACAACAAAGCACACTATCCAGATCAATTCGGTAGCTTTTGTTTTAAGTTTGAAGATTTATATGGCATGTATAGAGTTTGAATGAATTGAAGTAAAGATGTTATAAACTAGTTAACAATATTTGTACTAAAATAGTTTTCGGTAAGTAGCAGTAGTTTGACTTTGAAAATCACTAAAAATAGTAGAAATGGAATTAAATAATGAATAAATTATGGAATCGAATCTCGATGAGTCTATTTTCATATGGAAGAAGCAAAACAGGTATATGAGCTATATTTTATGAGATGTTTAAATTTTTGTGAAACAGGGCCAGAGCAATTTCTGGATCCCTGTTCTGACTTTGGAAATTCACCATAAATTTTACAAAGATAATTATAAGTCATACTTTATATGTACAGATTCCTTATTGAGTCTAGTTTTATTAGAGACAAACGGCATAGTCATTGAAGCTCTGTACAGAGAGATATCTGATTCGTAATACACAAAGGTCAGAGTAGTCAAACCCTGAAACAGGGAGATTTTAAATAATAAACTGTACTAATTGGCTTGACCAAAAATTCTAGAAAAAAATTGGTAAGTAGATATATGAGTATAAATTCAGAGAAAATTTACGGATTTGGATTTCGAGTTTTATAACTCGAGATATGAATTATTTAGCAACTATGACACAATTGGACAGCTTGTCTGGAAAGTGTGATATAAATTGTTTGAATTTGTTTAAGTGCTCAAATAAGTTTAGTAATGCCTCGTGCTTGACTCCGGCGACGGTCTCGGGTAAAGGGGGCGTTACATCAATTCCACTTAAGAATAAAGTTATTAAGTATGCAATAAGTTATTATGGTTAAACCTTTTTTCTTTTATGGTATACAAATGTGATATTGTTAATACGAGAAATCTTTTTTTAGAACAAGAAATGTCCTTTCGATCACATTATGAAGATCGGATTGTCTCAAATTAAAATGTTCACGAGTTGTCTCTAATGCTTGTGTTTAGCTTCATTATTTCAAACGGTGTCATTTCACATGATATAGTGCAAACAATATGTAATTTTAATTACAAAAACTTATGTAAGCTAATTTAAAGAAAAACTTATGCTAGGTTATAATCATTTTATAATAAAAAATTAAATAAATAATAATATAAAATTTATAATATACAACTAGTATAAAAAATTATTATTAAAGTGTCCAACAATTTTCATATCAATTCTTATAAATAATATAAATTTTTATCATAATTTTAAAAAGTGTCCCTAATAATTTAATTGTGGCTAAAATTTATAACATTTTTATAAATAAATATATTATTATTACATATAGCACAAATAAGTAAAATAAGTTATGAGAATAATATTTGATACATCCTCATATGTATTAGTCCTATGCACCACAATTCATCACAACATTAATAAGCAAAATATTAAAAATTGAAGACTTTCTAATAAACACTTAAAATTGTATTTAAATATAATTAAAAATAATTATAATTTTTCATTTTCGTCTCTTGATAGCAATTTTAAAGTTTTAACTTAGGGTTTTAAAATTAAAAAAATTATATCGAAAGAAAATGGTTCTTTTCTTGTTCTTTATTGTTATTGATGCAATTTAATTTTATTAGCAGAATAAATTTAAAATTATAATTTTATTACACTATCTAAATTTAGCTTATATGATTATGAATTTTGAGAAATTTGTGAATTATTTTAAAATTTAAATTCTTTTAATCGGTTACTTGAACAAATAATATTCTAAAATATAGTGCTAATTACTATTCATTGAAAGTAGGGCAATGACTTAAAAAAAAAAAAAACTTCTAATATTCATATAATTGATGAGGTTCTTTTGAAGAAAAATGTTGACTTTAAAAAATATGAATTTTTAATATAACTATCTCCCTTCAATTAATATATGAAATTTCATATAAATTTCAATAAAATTTTAAAATTTTAATTAATTCTTCGCTTCAATTCAATTTTAACATCAAATCTAAACCTTATTTTTTAATATTTAATGAATAACATAAAGAGGAAGATAGGAGAATTATAATTAACTATAATTATGTTTAAATAAAATTTTAAATATCTATTAGAAAATTATTCAATTTTTAAAATTTTGATCATTAATGGTATGATAAATTGTGGCGCATAGGGTTTATACTTGACAGTGTATCAAATATTATCTTAAAGTTATGTTCATGCTTTTTGTTCATAACATTTTATAAATAAGTATATTATAACACAAAAATTATCTTTTATAATATACATTTTGGTCATAACTCTAGAAATTTTTTAGGATTCAAATAATATAATTTTTATTATAACTTTATAAAATACACAATCGTTTTTATAGTATAATTTTGTTATAATTTTTACAAGTTAAAACATGTATGAGTGTTTGGAAACAAGGTAATTAGATTTGGGTGTTACTCCATTTCTCACCCTCGCCCTAAGAATTAGAAACTGTAATTGAGGTACTCCAATTATATTTAATTCGATGGGATCTATCAATTACAATAGTTATCCAAACATGTTACTCATGAGTGATTACAAACAATTACACATAAATCTAGTTACTAGATGGCTTTCAAATATTACCTACAAGGTGTTCAAAAATTGAATCAAATTGAACTTATATACATATTATTATTGGTATCAATTGGAATGCACCATTAAAAATGTTCAAGAATTAGATTGAATTGAACTTATATATATGTGACGGTATTTCACCTTACATTCAGCTTGATTTGAAAAATATTTACTTAAACTCTTTCATATTTTTTTTTGATAGAGAGAGACAAAAATTAATTACAAATTTATTCCAGTATCGTTATGCACAAGCTGACCATCCATCCGAATTTGCTCAATTATTGTTGTCAGAAGCTTTAGGGCTATAAGGGAGAGCTCTCATCATCCCAGCCAGTATGTGTGCCACTACATTAACTTCTTTAGAGACAGTTTGTATGTCCATCAACCATTTTCTCCTATAAAACTCTTGAATTTTTAGGACCAAGTTCTTATTCAATTGCCCCCTAGAACTTATCTAAAGTGGTCTCAACAACTTGAACGCAGTCCGTTTCAACAATAACATTAGCCCATGTAGCATCTCAAGCCAGAAAGAGTCAATTATAAATCGTCTAAAGCTCAACTTGCTCAACGTTGCATCTACCAATATTTCTCCCAACTCCCCCAAACCATCTACCAAGATCATTTCATTCATATTAAGCTTATTTTTAAAATATACTTTTACTTAATATTTAATATTTTAAATAATTTTTATTAAAATTTTAAACAACTTAATTTTTCTATTTGTTAGAATATTTCCTTTAGCACACCATAAAATTAGAACATATGAAACTTAATAAAAAGAAAACACTTTATGCATTTAAGATACAAAAGTCATTTTAATAATAAAAATCTGAAATAATAATAGTTATTATTACTCGTTAATATTTGAAAGCAAACTAATATGGTAAGTAGTAGCAAATAGATGGTAAAAATATTAATGAGAGCCATAAATACTAATATTATTGTTGAAATCTAAAATTTCCTTTCTTTAGTTAAACATTTAATTTCTAAAAGTATTGTAATTTATTTTCTTTTGAAAACATATATATTGTATTTATTCTTGGATTCAAGTAAATTTAATTTCAAATTGACAATAGTTGTAATAGCTTAAATTTTCAATTGGTGTAAATAACAGTGATTTAAGATCGCTAAATTCGACAAATGAATAGAAAATATTATTAATTTAGTGAATATAAGTTAAATGTGAAGTTAGGAAAATTTTTGAAATAGTGAATAGTGTACTAGAAATAAATATTAAAAAATTAGAATCGGAAACAAGGTATCGAGACTTTGAAAATTTTAAACCGAGCCATAAATATTTTTATAAATATTTATGGAGTGTTAATAAGTTAGTATTAAAGTTTCGTTAAGAAATTTTAAAGTTCCGATAGTTAATTGAATAAAAAGGACTAAATTGTAACAAATGTAACATTATGAGAAATGATTAAATAACTTAAATGATAAAAGAAAGAGGGTTTAAAAGGAAAATAGACCCAAGTTCTATTTGGGCTGGACGGCAAGGAGTATGAAATCAGCAGGAAAATTGATGAATTAAGGGTAAAATTGGAATATTGCAAAATTTACTTAATAAAGCTAGGACTAAAGTGGAATTATCTAGATTTCTCTTTATTTTCCTGCATTCTCATCAGCAAAAAACACCATAGAAGGGTTCTATTAAGCTGGTTTTTCATATTTTTACTGCAAGTAAGTTCAATTCTTGATTATTTCTTGAAATTTTTGTGTTTTTGTGACTTTTACAACTAGGTCCACTTGTTGAATTCATTAGTTTTTGATTCTATGAAAGAAATTAAAAGTTGCTGTGAATATGTGCTGGAAGTATATGATGATTTAGCATGGAATTAGAGCTTTAAATTGTTTATATGCTGATTTTATTGAAAGAATTGAATAGAAAGTGAATGTTTGGGACCTAATGGTGAAAGAGTTTGAAGTTAGGGTTTTATGTGGAAATTCTGAATTTAAATAGTTGTGAAATAACTTATAATATCTAGGTAAAGTATTAATTGAGAAAAATTAGTTTAATTGAGGGGTTAGTTGAGTAAGGACTGAATTGTATGAATTGTGAAATTTGGGGCAAAATGGAAATCAACATTTTTCACTAAAACAGTTTTGGAGAGCAACAATAGTCTAACTTTGAAAAATCACCAGAAATTTTATAAATCGAATTAGAGAATGAATAAAATATGAAATTAAAGCTTATTGAGTCTAATTTCTTATAGAAGAAATTTTTAGTGAAGAAGGGTTGGAACTGTCAAACAGCAGAACAGGGGCGACTTTAAAGAATAAACTAAACTTATTTGCTAAACCAAAAATTCTGAAAATTTTATTATAAGAAGATATGTGAGTCTAGTTTCAGAGAAAATTAGCGGATCCTAATTTGGAGTTCTGTAGCTCAAGATAAAAATAATTTAATGACTATGACACGGATGGACAGCATTGAACATACATAGATAAATAGTGAAATTGCAGATAATGTTACTTATAAGTGGGTTATAAACATTAAGGATGTGAAATAGAATGAATGTAAAGTCAATACTGATAAGTGAAAAATTTTATATTATAGATCAAGAAATCGAGGATAAACGAGGAAAAGAGAAAATTCCGGAATAGTTCTAGAAATCTCTACAACTACTGCAAATTGTTCCGGGTAAGTTTGTAGGGTTAAATTATTAAATTTCAATATTATTTTATAAATGGTGATTAATATTTATGTATGTTAATTGTTGAAAATAAGTAAATTATGTACAAAAGTTACGAAATTGAACTGAGTATTTCTGAGGAACGGAACGCAGGAAATGAGTACGATCGTTCAGTGAAAAAGATGAATTGACGGTAAATTACTCAAGTAAACCGAGATTCAGCATTTGTTGTGAATTCTCGTGTTTGCTTTCTGTTTAGCTCTTACGAGCTTCCGTTAACTCATATGAGTTTCAGTTAACCCTTTTGGGGTTTCAGTTCAGCTCTGATGAGCTTCAGTTAGCCTTCGGGCTTTCGTTTAGCACTTATGTACTTCAGCTAGACTTTGGGCTTCAGATCATGATGTACTCAAATCTGTAAGTCGTTCCTTAAATGGACAAGTTGGTAAGTCTTAAATGTAACGTGTGGAAAAAGAAATGTAAGTAATGTTACCATTATTATTATTGAGCTCAATTAAGTAAATTTTTTTTAAAATGAGATTATGACTTATAGGATGAAAGTAAATTACTTGAAATGTCCATATGATTTGAATTTTGGAAAACTAATATTTTTTAAGATTTATGGTTAAAGCCGACAAACTTACTAAGCTATAGTCAGCTTACTTGTAATGTTTATTACTTTTTGTAGATTAACAGAAGGGTGAGACGATCGGATCATCATGATCAAGTCACACTATCTCGATTTTCCGGTAGATTTTGTTATAAATACTTTAAATGGTTTATATGACATGTACAGGAGCTTATATGACTATGTTTTGTATTAACTCATGAATATATTAGTTAAGTTAATATAAGTTGATATATGATATGAATGGAAATTAATTAAGATGTTTAAATACTACTTGAAAGTATGGATAGATATAATGTTAGATAAAATAAGGATTAGTGATATTGTTATGAAATGAATGTGATTTGGATGAAGATTGTATTTGTTGAGTTGTTGTTATGTTGAATTGGTTGCAAATTAGAAATTGCAGGGAAGGTTAGATGTTTCTAAAGGGGTTATATTGAAATTTTTTTAAAAAATAAAATAAAATAAAAAATAATAATAATTATATTATGAAAAATTTTCTAAGTACTTGAATAAATCCCTATTCATTTATAATACGTGATTTAGGCCTCAAGGGTTCATAAAAGATATATAATGATTTAATTATAATATATTTGTTGTTTATTCATGAATTGTTAGTAAATTAACCAATATGTTCAGTAATGCCTTGTAATCCTATTCCGGCGACAGTTTGGGATTAGGGGGTGTTATATTTATTGGTATCAGAGCTTCGGTTTAGTCAATTCTCGGAATAGAAGTGATATGTAAAATGTTTAGAAATACATGACATATAAATCTGTGATAGTATGATGTGAATGATTTAATTTAACCCTTGTTTTTTTAATAGATTGTAAAGATGTCGGATAGACCTGAACATGCTGAACAGGAAGAAGCAAATAGTAGAGTACAGACATCTGAACAAGGGACAAGTTGTGATGTTCCAATTTCTTTGATGCGAGAATAAGAACTTAGAAACATGATTATTGGAGTAATGAATCAGTGGTATAATGTGAGGATGCAGGAAAAGAATCAGACCCAGCAACCTCCTCCCACAGTACCACCAGTAGTACCCTCGGTTGCTCCTCCACCTCCTCCTCCAGTAACTGAATCAAGTAAGAGAACTCCAGTAGAAAAACTCAAAAAATTTAGGGCTGAAGAATTTCGGGGCAGGTCAGATGATGATCCAATAAAAGCTGAGTATTGGTTGCAGAGCACGATAAGAGTTTTTAAAGAAATGGCTTGTTCTCCAGATGACTATTTAAGGTGTGTTTTTTCCTTGTTAAAAGAAGAAGCATATCACTGGTAGGAGACAATAGAAGCTGTGGTACCAGTCGAGAAACTTACTTGGGAATTTTTCCAAGCTGAGTTTAAAAAGAAATATGTTGGTAAAAGATATTTAGAAAAGAAAAAGAGAGGATTTCTTGATCTTCGACAGGGAAATCGGACAGTAGCTGAGTATGAGAAGGAGTTTGTATACCTTAGCAGATATGCTCGAGAGATTGTTCTTACAGAAGAAGACATGTGTGTTTGATTTGAAGAAAGTCTGAATGATGAAATCAGAATGATAATAGGTGGTACGAAAATTCGAGAATTTGTGGTTTTATCAGATCGAGTTCAAAAGATGGAAGAAGTGTACAACAGAAAGATGCAACGGGAAAGAAGAAACAAAGAATCTTATAAAAGAAGCTCCTCCAAATCATTTTCAGCATTTTCGATTAAAAAGTTTAAAGAGGATTCCATTCGAGCTACATCGGTACCTAAACGATCAAAGACTAGAGTAACTTAACTTGATCGTGGAATATCAATCAGATCAGATGCTAGTGAAGCTAGTGTACAAAATACTCCCAAGTCTAAATGTCAACACTGTGGAAAATACCACTTGAGTGAATGCAGAGGTAAAACAGGAGCTTGCTACAAATGTGGAGCCACTGATCATTTTATTCGGAATTGTCCTCTGTTACAAAAATATGAAGAAGAACAGAAGGAGAAACAGATGGCTACTTCTCAGAGAAGTAAACGTGCGAGTCAAAGCAATGCTGCTGGAGCTACTCGTTCGAATGCAAAAGATTCTGTTGCTCGGTCAGAGGTTAGAGCACCAGCACGTACATACGCCATCCGAGCTAGAGAAGAAGCCACGGCTCCAAATGTTATTGCTGGTATTTTGTATCTCTTTGATGTTATTGTATATGCATTAATTGACCCAGGGTCTACACATTCTTATATTTGCACAGTATTAGCATTAGGAAAGAAATTGCCTGTTGAACCAACTAAATATGATAATATCTGGATCGAAGATCTATCTTTGAAAACACGGCAACACCTTTCAATTGATCAAACAAATCATCAATGCGAGGTAAAGGATATTTATTTTTAATACCCTGTTTAGCTGTCTGTAGTCTATGCACAGTCTTAGAGATCCGTCTTTCTTTTTCACGAACAAGACTGGTGCACCCCAAGGTGACATACTCGGTTTAATAATGTAACGCCCCCGTACCCGAGACCATCACCGGAGTCGAGCAGAAGGTGTTAACGGACTTAATTCATTAATTAAACAGCTCAAACAATTTATTTTTAAAATTTCTAGACAAGCTGGCTAGCTGCGTCACAGTCGCTTAAAAATTCATATCTCGAGTCCTGAAACTCGAAATTAAGATCCGTAATTTTTTCCTGAAACTAGACTCATATATCTATCTACTAATTATTTTCTAAAATTTTTGGTCAGGCCAATTAATACAGTTTATTAGTTAAATTCTTCCCTGTTTTAGGGTTCGGCTACTCTGATCCCTGTGCACTACGAATCAAATTTCTTTCTGTAAAGAAATCCAATGACTATGCCGTTTATTTCACTTAAAAATAGACTCAATAAGGAATTCATACATATAAATTTTGAGTCATAATTATTTTTACAAAAATCATGGTGAATTTCTAAAGTCAGAAATGGGAATCCAGAAATTGCTCTGACCCTATTTCACCAAAACGTAAATATCTCATAAAATACAACTCTTTTACCTATTTTGTTTCTTCCACATGAAAATATATTCATTAAGCTTTAATTCCATATTTTATTAATCATCTAATTCTATTTTTACTATTTTTAGTGATTTTTCAAACTCACGTCACTGCTGCTGTGTGATTCTGTTTTATAGCCAATTTCACCATTTTATGGATTTCCATAGATTAGTTAGCACATAAAGCATACGTGTTATCAAATATAATCTTGATTAGCCACTCCAATAGCTAATCATTCTCGAACATTTCCATGCCATCCATGAGCTATATCATAATATTATATACACAAAAGGATTATAATGTTATACATGCCATATTCCCAAAATATGCAAGCCACCACACCGAGATGGTCCGTTGATAGTGTGAGCGTGCCTCCGATTGTCCTGATCTCCAAACCGGCTTGTCAAAACTACAAGGAATGGAAGGGAAGGAGTAAGCATAAATGCTTAGTAAGTTCACATGCAAATAACAAATAACTTAACAAAGTAATTATACCAACCAACATTAGCATAATATCACCAAAACATATATCACATTTCTATTCATCATTCATCGTCTTACTACATTATTGTTGTCATATAAAGTCTCAACCAGAGGGTTAAGTACATACCTGTCCAAAGTGCCCATTCGACAACACTTACCAATATGTCACTTGTATCTTGAGTATTCTTCCATTTCACTAGAATTTTACCCGTTGAACACATCGGAATATAACTCGGATACATGGAAAGTTTGCACATAAGTGCCACATATGTAGCCAAGCTACCATGTAACCCGCCCATAAGCGAACTCGGACTCAACTCAACGAGCTCGGATGCCTAGTTACATTTCACGAACTCGGACTCAACTCAACGAGTTCGGACGTTCGCATCCATAAGTGAACTCGGACGCCCAAATATCCGAATCTATTCCTAAGGTTCAACGGGACTTTCCTCGTTCGTACTCCTTTACCATTCTCCTTGGAATACCCATGACGATACTTCGGTAGTCTTTTACATTTTTCACATAATTCATAAAATTTTTGCATGTTGTCCAACAATAACCACAAAGCATAGAATTGCATGAAAACAATCATAATATCGTATAAATAGCATTAAATGATTTAAAATAACAGTTATATTACAATATTTACATATGAACTTACCTCGTATGCAAAAATGGTCATTTTTTCCATTTTGTCCACAACTTGGTATTTTGCCGATTTTAGCCCGAATTTCAATTTTCCTTGCTCTATCATTTCAAATATAGCCTAATTAGGACTCATATTATTCAAATCAACCCAAAATCATATTTTGAAAAAATTACAATTTTGCCCCTAAACTTTCACATATTTACACTTTTGCCCCAAGTCTCGTAAATTAAACTTCATCCTATTTTCTTATGTTTTATGATATGCTGATCATTTTTCCCTTCTAAAGCAACATCCAATTCTCACTCTAACATGTACTTATGAACATTAGGTATTTTTGGAATTATGTCATTTTAGTTGTTTTTACGTAAAATCACTTAGCAAAAGTTGTTTAACACAATCTCAAGCTTCATATTCTACCATAAAACATAAAAATTCATGCATATCATTCATGGGTAAATTTTTAAATATAAACCCTAGCTCAAAATATTGGTAGAAACAGGTAAACCGAGCTACGAGGATTTCAAAAATGTAAAGAACATTAAAAACGGGCATAGAAATCACTTACAATCAAGGCTTAAAAGTGTCGAAACCCTAGCTATGGTGGAGAGAAAATTTTGGCAGCAACTTATGGAGAAGATGATTATTTTTTGTGTTATTTTTCCCATTTTATTTCATTTGATATCAAAATGACCAAAATGCCCTTCCTTATTAAACTTTCAAAAATTCCATCCATGTCCAATTTTTGTCCATAAACTTATAAATTGGTCAAATTTCTATTTAAGACCTCCTAATTAATATTTCAAAGCAATTTCATACTAGAAACTTCTAGAATGCAAGTTTTGTAACTTATTCAATTTTGTCTCTAACTTCAAATTAAGCACTTTATGCATAGAATTTCTTCACGAAATTTTCACACAATCATGAAATCATATCATAGAACTCAAAATAATCATAAAATAATTATTTCTATCTCGGATTTGTGGTCTCGAAACTACTATTCTGATTAGGCCCTAATTCGGGATATCACAAATAAACCCTTTGTCTAGTAATTCCTGCAACTGTGTCTTTAGCTCTTTTAACTCAGCTGGTGCCATACGATATGGTGTCACTGATATAGGAGCTATCTCCAGTACCACATCAATCACAAATTCAACTTCCCGATCTGGTGGTAAACAAGGTAATTCTTCAAGAAATACGTCAGGAAATTCATTAACAACCGGCAACTGTTCTAGTTTTGGTTCAGATCCTCGAGTATCAATGATGTAAGCTAAAAATACCTCATTACCCTTTCGCATTAACCTCTGAGCCGAAAAAGCTTAAATAATTTTAATAACATCATTTGAATTCTCAGGCTCAACAGAAAGTATATCACCTGTCTGACATTTCAAACTGATCCGCTTCTCACGAAAATTTACCATAGCATCATATTTTGTTAACCAATCCATTCCCAGTATAACATCAAATTCCCGAAAGGTTAGCAACATTAAATCAGTAAGAAACTCACAGCCTTTTATTTTCAGTGGATAATTTCGACACACTAAATTTACTATCACCCTTTGTTCTAACGGATTAGTAACTTGAACATCATATTCAGTTGGTTCAACAGACAATTTCTTTTCTAATGCTAATACTGTGCAAATATAAGAATGTGTAGACCTTGGGTCAATTAATGCATATACAATAACATCAAAGAGATAGAAAGTACCAGCAATAAAGTCTGGAGCCTTGGCTTCTTCTCTAGCTCGGATGGCGTATGTACGTGTTGGTGCTCTAACCTCTGACCGAGCAACAGAATCTTTTGCACTCGAACGAGTAGCTCCTGCAGCACTGCTTTGACTCGCACGTTTACTTCTCTGAGAAGTAGCCATCTGTTTCTCCTTCTGTTCTTCTTCATATTTTTGTAACAGAGGACAATTCCGAATAAAATGATCAGTGGCTCCACATTTGTAGCAAGCTCTTGTTTTACCTCTGCATTCACTCAAGTGGTATTTTCTACAGTGTTGACATTTAGACCTGGGAGTATTTTGTACACTAGCTTCACTAGCATCTGATCTGATTGATATTCCACAATCAGGTTGAGTTACTCTAGTCTTTGATCGTTTAGGTACCGATGTAGCTCGAATGGAATCCTCCTTAAACTTTTTAATCGGAAATGCTGAAAATGATTTGGAGGAGTTTCTTTTATAAGATTCTTTGTTTCTTCTTTCCCGTTGCATCTTTCTGTTGTACACTTCTTCCATCTTTTGAGCTCGATCTGATAAAACCACAAATTCTCGAATTTTCGTACCACCTATTATCATTCTGATTTCATCATTCAAACTTTTTTCAAATCAAACACACATGTCTTCTTCTGTAGGAACAATCTCTCGAGCATATCTGCTAAGGTATACAAACTCCCTCTCATACTCAGCTACTGTCCGATTTCCCTGTCGAAGATCAAGAAATCCTCTCTTTTTCTTTTCTAAATATCTTTTACTAACATTTTTCTTTTTAAACTCAGCTTGGAAAAATTCCCAAGTAAGTTTCTCGGCTAGTACCACAGCTTCTATTGTCTCCTACCAGTGATATGCTTCTTCTTTTAACAAGGAAACAACACACCTTAAATAGTCATTTGGAGAACAAGCCATTTCTTTAAAAACTCTTATCGTGCTCTGCAACCAATACTCAGCTTTTACTGGATCATCATCTAACCTGCCCCAAAATTCTTCAGCCTCAAATTTTCTGAGTTTTTCTACCAGAGTTCTCTTACTTGATTCAGTTATCGAAGGAAGAGGTAGAGGAGCAACCGAGGGTACTACTGGTAGTACTGTAGGGGGAGGAGGTTGCTGGGTCTGATTCATTTCCTGTATCCTCTCATTATACCACTGATTCATTACTCCAATAATCATGTTTCTAAGTTCTTGTTCTCGCATCAAGGAAATTGGAACATCATTACTTGTCCCTTGTTCAGATGTCTGTACTCTATTATTTGCTTCTTCTTGTTCAGCATGTTCAGGTCTATCCAACATCTTTACAATCTATTAAAAAAACAAGGGTTGAATCGGATCATACACATCGCACTATCACAGATTTATATGGCATGTATTTCTAAACATTTTACACATCACATCCATTCAGAGTATTGCCTAAATCGAAGCTCTGATACCAATAAATGTAACACCTCCTAATCTCAAACCAGTTTCAGAATAGAGTTACTCAAAATTAAATCATTATGTCTCTTTTATGAACCCTCGAGGCCTAAATCACGTATTATAAATGAATAGAGACTTATTCAAGTACTCCGAAATTTTTTCGTAATATTATTATTATTATTATTATATTTGTTGTTTATTCATGAATTGTTAGTAAATTAACCCATATGTTCGGTAACGCCTCGTAACCCTATTCTGACGACGGTTTGGGATTAGGGGGTGTTACAATAGTTATAAAAATAAGTTAAATAATTTTGTATTGAATTGTTTTTATTACATATAATACAATAAAAAAGTACAATTTAGAAAATACTTAAATTTAAATATAATTAAAAATAATGTACTTAGAGTACAAATAATGAAATACGTTACAAAAGTGGGAAGATAGATGACATGAATGTTGGGTTCACTGAGAAAGATGATTTTGTCAAGGAAAACGAGGGCGAGAATCACATGGTCGGATATGATATTACCTTAACAACCCATATCATCGTTATCAACCTACAACACAACTATATTTCCAACCAAGCTTTCACTCACAAACACCTACTCTTGCCCTAAAACCTACAAACCGAAGAAAATTTAGAGAAAAATCCCCCATTGATCCAATTCCAAAGTTGTACGCAAAATTGCTCCCTGAACTCATTTAAAAACAACTTGTCACTCCGATTCATTTAGAACCAAGAAAACCTCCCTATCCTGAGGGGCATGATGTTAATGCCACCTGTGATTATCACTTGGGAAGCTTTGGCCACTCTACAGAGAATAGTAGGGTTCTAAAATGGAAAGTACAGAGTTTGATTGAAGATGGTATTTTAAAATTTTGAGAGAAGACTAGGTTGACTACTAGAGGAGATCTTTCGAGCTTGATAAGTTTTTGTAATAAACCTTAACCCTCCACTCGGGGGGAAAAGGTCCCACTCAAGCTGCAAAAAAAAAAACCCCGAAAGGCACTAGTGGTTCATCGTCGTTTAGGTTGGAATGATGACTTCAGGTAAACCAAAAGGCACCTCTTTTTTACTTCCTTCCTTGTCGGCAAGTTTTGAGTAAAAAGGTTGTCGGGTATCGCTGGTGAGGTGAGATTTAGAGTTTGGTGGGGACAATAGTGATGAAGGCTGCTGTGGGTGGTGATGGTAATGGTCGGCTGTTGTGTGAAGCTCAATTGAGGTGGTAGGAAGTGTCAAATATGGTGAAGGGGGTTGTGAAGGGTGATGATGCGGTGAAAGGTGTAATGGGTGGAGATGTTGAGTGGCTGAAAGAGAATATAGAATTTGCTCTTTCTTCTGTAAAAAGAAATTCTCCCCTATTAAATTTCAGGTTTCGGTTATATAGAAGGAGCATGAGGAGAGGCTCAACTACTACAATATGGAGTATGGGATTGGAGCCTTTTTTTGCCAGTTGCTATAATGAGCTGAAGGTACAGCTTCTAAGAGCCATCTGACTTCGACCCTGCAATTGTCAAAAACAATATATTTTCTAGGAACCAATTAACCCGAACTAATAGGATCAGAAAATCAAAAATTGAAATCGGATTAAAATAAGCTTATACTAAAAAGGTTGGGTACGAAATTTGTTGTATGTGTCTTATTTTTGTAAGCAATAAATATTAGACTATAGTTATAATTTAAAATATTAATTGTATTGTAAAAAATCATTATTTTGAATAAGATTCCGTAAACGTAAATTAAGATCGAATTATGTAAATAATATCAACAATTAATTTTAAAATTTCATACAAAACTAAAATTCATTTTATTATTGGAAAAGTGTAATTAATGGAACAATACTCTTTTTTTTTTTAACTTCACATCCCACTTAGTATCACTTTTAATCTTTCTTTACAACATCGTAATGATTTTTGCTGCCACATCTTCAATATTTTAATATTACATATTCTTTAATTTGAATTAAATTAATAAATTTTGTAAATATTAAAAATTAAATTTATTAATTTTTATATTTAAGAACAAATTAATATAATGTGTAAATATTAAAAGTTAAATATATTATTAAATTAATAAAAAATCATCTCTAGCTTTTTGTCACTCATATAAAGGCAACTAACTAGATTACGAGAGAGTGAGTAAAATATTTAATTTTAAAAAGTTTAGTGACTAAATCAAGAAAATTCTTAATTGAGTGACTAAAATAGAATGAAGTCAATAATTTAGTGACTATTTTTGTACTCTACTCTAAATTTATAATTACTAAAATACATCTATATTTATAAAATACTTTTAAGTATAAATAGGTTTAATATTTTTAAATAAATATACTTTTAATATATACTATTATTTTTATTTTAAATTATGAATAAAATAATATATTTTGTAATTTTTTATATTGTAAAAATATTTTAATATCTACATATAATTTTAATATCTTATTACAATTATATATTACTTTAAATCAAACTTTATATTTTTAGTTATTAAATACTTCATATATTATTCCATAAAATATTTAATTAAATATTAAAATCTGAAACCATTTTCAATATCAAAATATTATCACATTAATTTTAACATTTTTTATTAGTATACAATATATACTACAATTTTTAATCCATTTATATTTTATTCAATACTAATTTAAGAATATATATATAAAATCAGCTCATATTTTTTATTGAACCTTCAAAATTGAATAAACAACCCAACTCATTAATAAATTTATGCTTTATTTGATCATAAATCGAAGTCATAAAATTTTTATTCCATTTTTTCAATCAATACTAATTTATATAGACACATATTAACTCATTGGTAAAAAATAATAATTATTTATTTTTCTTCTCTTAATAATTTTAAAATTTATATTAGATTATGTAAGTGGGATGTATTTGCACCAAGGGTCAAAGAGATATTCATTAACACTTCAGAAAAAACCTGGTGAAATCTGTCAAAACTACTAACATTGTTTATGGTTTATTCTGCACATAAACCCTGCATCTTCTAAATATTTGAAATTTAATATTTTATTTGTCTAAACTAACTTCTATTAAATTTGAGTATAATTTATCAATTGACTTTTAAATTGTCAGAATTTAAACCAGAACTTTGAATATTAAAATACCAGATTCAAAATAACAAAAATCCACAAACAATATTATCAATTGAATTTTAATTTTAAAATTAAATAAATAAAAGATTAAATTCTAAAAATAAAAATAAAAACTAAAATTCAAATTTGTGATCAATACAATCCTCGTATATATAATTAAGTTACAAATTTAATCCATGTACTATAATTAGATGTTTTTAATTCATGAGCATAAAATGTCAATATTAATCTAAATAATAATAATTAAACCTGTTAAATCAAAATCTATTATAATAACACTCTAAAAGTAAGTTCTATTTTCCCATTTGATTATTTTTATCCTTTCGAAACTCAAATAGTAGCCAGTAAACAACTAAAATGGGTGATTTTTCTGAATATTATATAAATTTAACGGCTACGGGTCAAGAGTGAAATTTTAAAATTTAAAAAGTATAATCACTAAGTAACCACAAACCAAAGTAAGGGGACAATTCACAATTCATGGACTAAATAGCAAAACTTGAACTTTTTTCCTTTTTTTGAAAGAACTTGACCCATTTAAACCTATTGTTCATATATATGTAAAATTGAGCAAAAAGAAAATAGAAATCAAAAGTATTGACAGACATATCAGTTATGAAGCTTTATCTGGTAGCTGCGTTGCATCACAAAATAAGGCCATCATCCACAAGCCTTTCAGCATTTCAACTCCTCTTATAGTAATAGTAGAATTTACAGCAACTCAAAGCTATAACTATGGCTGGCTATGATGATTCAGATAGGGCTCTAAATTTGGTTATATGATGCAAACTTACTACATAGGAAAGGGATTCTCAAGAACCTAGGCTGCTCAAATACCTTTCTTTTTATGGTTGCTGAATCTTGAGCTTTTTGTGGTTGCTGAATCTTGAGAAACTCCAATGGTGTCAATATGTATCCCAAAATCTCTGCCATTCTTTTTGCTGCTATACCATAGGGTGACAAATAACATGCTGAACTGCAAAACACACAAACAAAGAACGAAGCTTTCAACGTCAAATATTACAAAATCTAACATATGCAAACATGTAAATGTTATGTTCTAGCAATGAATTTTAGAGAGAGAGAGTGAGAGGAAGAAGAACAGAAAGATCCCACACGGATTACTCTTTGTACAAACTGATACCAAATTACCAACCTTACTAATAACGATTACTTTAAAAAGAAGCACACAAATCAAGTTTTGTTTAGGGTCGGATCATTTAATGCAGACAATATCGTTCATGTAGTCACACACACATGGATACATAGATAAGATGTTTATACATGCATGTATAATGAAAGTTACACACACGTTACTTCATGCTACAATAATCTCTTATCTAGACTAACTATACCCGTGGTAGCAAAATCAGATATTTGCATTAGCACCATGATCTGTACACAGAAAATAGTTCGGAAAATATGCCACCTGATCGCTGACTATATTGATGCCTAAATCTATGTTACACGGATTCGAGTGTGAGTGTTGAATACGGGTATGTATCTGCCACAGGTATGGTTAGTCTTTTCTGAGTTTTTCCACGTATTTAGAGGACCCTTGAGGTCATATCACCATATATGTGTGTCAGACACCAAGTACTAGACATGGGTACTTCAAGAAAATGAAGAGTCTGAGCAACATAGGCCCAAATGAAGACTAGGCCAATAAGGTACTAGAGCATTTAGGAAAACTATTGCAATGAAAGCATAAACATGCTCGATTATTATGTACATTTAGATATATTTCTTACATCTACGTTACGGTGATGAAGTGCTTACCCCAAGCTATCCGAACCAAATAATAAACATGCTCGATTATTATGTACAGCCAACTATGGTTGAAGTCTTATTCGATTGAAGAACACCAAGAAGTGATATTCAGGAGCCCAGTATACAAATCCGACTACAGGCCCTCCTTTGATGTACTGTTTAAATTAGCCATTTAGAAAATTGAATAATCAGTATCGATTTGAGTTTTAAAGACATTGAACCAAAAACATTATCAGACAAAAGACATAAACCTTCCCATCAAGAATGACAAGTTCACCATCAACCCATCGTGGATTTCGAAAGCCTGGCTCAGCAAGCCTCCCTTGTCCTTTATATCGAGCAACCTGAGTTGCAAAAAAGAACACAAAATCTCCTTAACGTTTGAAGAAGGTACGAAAAGGAAAAGTTCAAACAAATACAAGCTAAGAATGTAAGCTAAAATGTACCACTCCAAATTCTTCAGGAATTATTCCTTTATGTGGGAGCTGATATCTTTTACCAACTCTGGCTCGAAATGCCACCTGTAGAAATTCCAAGGTATAGTATAAGGAGACTAACCGAATAAAGATAGGTAATCATTCCAAAGAGGAACTATTAACTTAAAAACAAACAAGACATTTAGCTACATTTGGAATGAATAAATCATTCGGCACTGCAAAATTAATGGAATCCTACGTTCAAGCTCAATTAAAGCTACCTCTATTCATAACAGAAAGTTAAATTAAATGATGAAATCACCTGGCCTGCCGGCACATAAGGATCCCCAGTTAGTTTTACAGCTTCCACATATTCGTAAAATTCAAGATCTGAAGGCTCCTTAGTCCCACTATCCCCTTGCCACTGGCCAAATTTGTGTCTAAGATGAATGACTTCGGAAGTGTAAAGCCCGTGTGCACCGACATATAGTCCTGATCAAACAAACATAATGTAAATACAATATTCTACAATAGTTGATAGGCATGAATAACCATCATGGCAAAACAATAGAGGACAACGTAAAATAGTGTAAACAAAACGAGAAAATAAATTATCATTTCATCAAAATATCAACAAACAGAACAGATGGTGTTAGAAATCACCATTTAGAGGATCTGGTGATGCTGCAGTTTCAATGCGATGGAAAGTTGTTGATCCAGATAGTGGTTGATGATTTTGAACTTGATTGAGAGTGAGATTTATTAATTCGCCAACATCTTTCAGCAACTGCATTGTGGAAATAGCAAACCAAGCATTATAGCGTAGAAACTTAAAACGGGAAATGATCTGTAAAACTCATTCTACAAACTTATTCATCGTGTTTATTTAATATACTGAACCCACCTTCAAAGGTATCTTGTCTCTGCCACTGCCAATAAATTTAGCAAGATCAAACATTATGTTATCTACGCTACGTTGACTTTGAGCCTTTGGTTTCCTATCCGTCGAACCCTTTGTCTTGAGACTAGAATCTTGTTGGTTTACGTCTTCTTCTATAGAAAATGAAAATGTTAGTTGCCCCTTTTTCACTAGCTTAGCAGGCACTCTAACTGAGTCCAATGCAGGTACACTGCCAGAAAGTTTTTCTACAAGACCACCAACGACAACTTTAACTGCAATTTCACCTTGCTTATCACTATCAATAAACCCGCTATCAACATCCATCTCAAATTGATCTCTCTCATGGTCATTTTCACTCTTAAGTTCATCATCCAAATCTATACTTTCCACCTCAGCATCTTTATCTTCGTCGTCTTCTTCAATGATCTGCTCAATCACCTTAGATATAAAATCTTGGTCCACTTTCCCGGGTGCACTGACTTTCAAGACCTTGACCTTCACACCAGGAATCATATCTTGCAGTAAATTCTGAAAACTAGTTAGTCCCTCACCCACATCAGATCCATCTTCTGCAACATCATCATCATCATCGTCATAATCACCATCTTCATCATCTTCTGTGCTCACAACAAAAAGATCACTTTTGTCTTCACTGGAGACTGATGAACCCCTGCGACTTGTGGCTCCTGATGTTTTAGAAGACACCTTTGAAGGATCTGGGAAAACCCTCCTCTTTTTCAAGTACACTGCCTGAAAAACACCAAATAAGGATGCATTTGTGAAACATTAAATGCTGCTACAAATGCTAAGCAGGATGTCTGGTACACACAGATATATAAGTGTCCATGGGTATGAACGTGTATATACACCCCGACGGCTTACTGCGCCTCACTGAATCAAACACATATATAACAAGCAACACACAAAAATCATTGGACATATCAACTGATGACAAACTTTCATCAAAGCTAGATATAAGACTTGATTTACTGTCATTATACTCCAACAAAGGATCATGAAGACACACACACACACACACACTAAAAAGCCAGTTTGAGAATTATCATCATTAGAACCATGAACACAAATATAGAAGGTGACATCCCAAAGTGACCTACAGTAAGCCAGTTTTTCTGTTAATTTAACAGAAAATGCTGCTGTCTAAGTAACTTTAACTTAAACATCAGAAAATTATGCAGCAATCCAGAAATAATGGGAATAAAAGATACCTGCTGTTTGTATTCACCTTTCTTGTTTACAGTAAGAAAGATCTCAAATAAGGGCATACCAACCGATGCAGTAGTGAGTTGCCTGAAAGGAAAATATCAGTCTAACAAGAACTCAGAAACATTCATTTAAATTAGAAATCAGTAAGCATGAGAAAGAAGTATAAGAAAACAGGAGCCAATACCAAATAACTACAAAAGAAATGCCCCGTACTTTAACCGTATTAGTAGAGCATATACATGTGTGCTCAAACATAGAAATGATCTATTGTACATACATATAAACATGAAAGATTGAAGTGATTACCTAGGACTAAAACTCCTAGCGACATATCTGCCATGCTCGGCAGTTATACGTATAATTAGACCATGAGGATCTTTGGTATCATCGGATAGACCAGCCCACCATCCAACCTGGAACCCAAGACCATAAAACCAAACAACTTTTACTTAAAACCGCTATAAAGGAACCGTTTTTTTTCTTCAAAATAAAAGTTAAAACTTACCAATCCAGTACCGGCAGTGTCTCGTAAAAATGCTGCATCCTCGAAACGTTCTTCCACTACTGCTTTCTGAAATGACAATAAATCAGGTCAGCACTCAGCAAGAACAATGGAAATTCCTTCCGTTTTCCCCCTTAAAAAAATTAAATAAATGAAACTTAATTCATACATTTAAATGGAACATGGTTCTGCCAACAGTGTCATTTGTAGAAGCAGCTGCAATTGCAACTTTTAACCTAGCAGCATCCTCATAATCTTCTTTACATACAGCTTCACATAACTGTGCCTGTTAAAAGGTAAAAAAAAGCTTGTAATCAAAGACATTCCATCAATTTTCAAGGTTTTCCCATTTTACAATCATAATCGATCATTACAAACATTGAATTGAATACCTAATTGAACTTGTACTAACTAATTAAGTGGGGCTCGAACATGAGATTTCAAAATTCCGGCCTCACTTACCATTGAACAAGACTTTTTCAAGCTTATTATTATTTTTTTCAAAAAAAGAAGCAAAAAAGAAGCATAGATTCATAAAGACCTTCAAAAGGGAGAGGAGCCGTTCTTGTTCATCGACTTGTTCGAAGTGCTTTTGCCATCGATCCCAATCCCAATCTCCCTCTTCCTCTCGTCGCCGCCGTTGGTTCTCAGAAACGCCGTCACTTTCCGCGAGGTGTTTACGGAAAGGGTTCAAGTACGAATCTAATCGTTTTACGGCACTCTTGATAACGTCCACAACGGCGGAGTCCCACCTCCAGCTAACGGAATTGTTATCGAAAGAGTTATCGGAGCAGCGGCATAGAGTGGAATCGGGGAACCTCGCCGGCGGGTAACAAAACGATCTTTTAATAGACGGAAACTGATGGCTCGGGAATGTAAGATTACCAGGCGAAGGAATTGGGATTGAAGCCATATCTTTATCTTTGCTTTCGTACAAAAATTTCTTCTTCGTTTCTTTCAGGGAAGGAGGGGAAGAAAATTCAGTTATAATTTTCCCAGAAAATGATGAATTTGAATAGAGTGGGAAAGGAAGAAATTTAGGGTTTGGGTATTTGATTTGTGAGAAGAAGAGAAAAGGAGGTGGCGGCAGCGGCGGCGGCGGCAGCGGCGGCGGCGGCGGCGGCAGCGGCAGCGGCAGCGGTGAGGGTGGCGACTGCTGGTGGTGAGCGTAGAGAGAGTGCAATTTAGAGATAAAGCAAGTTTTGGTTGCGTTACGTACTTTAACACTTCTGGTAAAAATACTACTATTACTATACCACTTCTGGTATTTTTCTTAAAAAAAATAATTTATGGCTTAGGATTTTATTTTCGCTGAAAAGGGGAAAGACAGAAAAAGAAAAACAGTGAGTGAAGAGTGGAGACATAAACAGAAGACATCTTGGAAGAAATCTCCAAGAAACATTTATATCTAATATCATTTGCTTATATTTTCTGTCAAATTCTAGTTTTAGTCCCTGTATTGTTTTCAACTTCTAATTTGTAGACTTAACTCCTAAATTGTTACTTAAATTATATATTTTTTTTCATCTTGGTGCCTTTTTTTTTTGTTACATGTGGTGAGCTACATTTTTTTCTTAAGTTGGAACTTCTGTTAGTTAAAGTATTTGTCTATTTTTAAAAAAAGTTTAATCTACAAATTGGTACTTAAATTATGTTTTTTTCTCATTTTGGTATCTAAATATTTTTTAGTCACAAATGGTACCTAAACTACCTTTGTTTCCCAAGTTGACACCTCTATTAGTTTAATCATTAGTTAAAAGTTAAGTCTATTTAAAAAATAATAAACAATTAAAAATTGATATGTGGTGAAAAAAAGACAAATATTAGTTTCTCTTCCGTATATATATTCTTTCTATTTTTTATTTTTTCTTTCTTCAGAATCAGACTGATGATTGAACTGATTAGGCCATCTGTTCTCTGTTTGATCAATTCATTTGGTTTGATCAAATCAATTATTTAAAAATCATAAAAATAAAAGTATTTAAAAATAAAGAAAACAGGTTCAATCGGTTTGTATCGATTCAACCCCTATCTATGAATCAATATCCCAATTCTTCTAGTTGATTTCGTCTGGTTTAAAAAAAACTAGTTTTAATTGATAAAATAACTTCTTCAATCCTAACAAGTCGAGCAAGCGGGCAGTGAAGTTCGAAAACAAAGTTAATTGCTAGTGTTTCGACCTTGAGAGGGCAAATTTCGAATATTACAAGTATTACTAGACATTTTAAAGGAATAAGAAAAAAATTTGGAGAAAAAATAAAAAGAGAAATTATGTAAAAGAAATAAGGGAATTAAAAGAATTAAAAACATTTTTTAAAGTTTATTTACTAATTTTTTTTCACGAATATAATATTTTGACGTAAAATGGATAACAAAAGAATAGTTTAGGTACCACTTGTGACAAAAAAAATGTTTAGGTATAAAAAAAAACCATAGTTTAGATAACGGTTTGACTAATGGAGGTACCAGCTTGGGGAAACAAAAGTAGGTTAGGTATCACTTGTGACCAGAAAAAAAAATTTAGGAACCAAGATGGAAAAAAAAGATATAGTTTAGTACCAATTTATATAGTACAATTTTAAAAGGTAAATCGCATCTAAGGTCACTAAACTATTAGTATGTTTATGTTTTGGTCACTCATCTTTAAAAAGTTACAAAATGGTCACTGAACTATTTGAAAGTTTTCATTCAAGTCACTGAGTTGTTAAAACCGCTATAGTATGGCATTCTCTATTTGCACCGTCTATACCAATTTAAAACTCTCAAGCTCTCTCTTCTACTGTTCATTTTTTTTTCATGAAACAATTTTGAATATCATAAATCTGCAAACTAAAATCCAAACAACTTTTTTCTCTGACTTTTGAGACTAACTGTCATATTGACTTGGATCTAAAATATGTTCTTCTACTTGCTGATAAGTACTGATCCACTATACCAACTGTGGAATTGTCACTTGGAGCTCACTAGCCAGATTTAAAAAAAAAAACTTAACAACACAGTAACTTAAATGAAAAACTTTCAAATAGTTTAACAACTTAAATGAAAACTTTTGAATAGTTCTGTGATTATTTTGTAACTTTTTGAAGTTTAGTAACTACAATGTGAACTTATTAATAGTTTAATGGCATTGGATGTAGTTTAGCCACTTTTAAATATAAGTTTGAGCATCTACACAATAAAATCAAACCAATACAACTCAAACAAACAAAAAGCCCGAAATATAACTGGACAAAATCCAATATGGAAACTTTATATGGTGGTATCGAAAACCCACACTACAGATGTAATCAGACCAAGCCAACCAAAATTGAAACAAGCTTGAGCTCGAGTTTCTTTTTAGTCAAACTCAAATAGCCTGTGATCACTAGTTTCTCATTTACACCCCTAATACACATATGGTTATTGTGTATGGTGGGATTTAATCCTGGATACTTAAGGATTCAATGTCTTAACTTTTGCCTACAATGCCAATACCTCAGTTATACTATTATTTAAGTCATTAACAAAGTTGGTGCCACGATTCAATCAGGCATAGACTCAATTAGGGAAATTTCAAAAATGTCCTTTCATAATTAAAATGTAACACCCCTAACCCTGTCCCGTCCCCAGAACAGGATTACGGAGTATTACAGGTCATTACAGTACATTTACATGTAAAACAAGGATAAATGCAACATTATACATCTAAATATAGCTTTAATGGGCCCACGGTACTTAATAAGAACATTTAAAACAAACCAAGGCTCGATCAGAAGCTTAGAAAATTTTTCGTGAAATTTTAAAGTTTCCTCTCTTGAATAGTATCACACACCCGTATGGCTTATATGACACGTCCGTGTGGCTAATATGACATGCCCGTGTCATCAACCCGTGGAGCTCTTTGACTTCTACCTATAAACAATTTAATTTTACATGGTCAAGGCACACGCTCGTGTGTTCAGCCCGTGTGGCAATCTGTTTGTAGCATTTTAGGTTCAGGGGACACACGACCTAACAACATGCCCGTGTCCAAGCCGTGTGGGCTCAAAATGAACTTTGTATTTCAAATTTACCAACCCTGCAAACTTTATACAACTAGCAATTTAATATTCCACCATTCAACCAATCCAAAACATGATAATCACACTTAATACTCATTAAACCATCATACTGTAGTCTAACTCTTATATTCAATAACCCTTAAACAAAATAACTTCCAAATTTGTACTTAAGTACCATTCAATTCAATTCAAAAGGACTATATTATAACACACTCATTACATCCATTAACTAACTACTAACATTCTTCACTAATATCACTTATAAAAAAATTAACATCAAAACAACCTAGGTACATACCATTCTTTAAGACAAGAAACTTCACCAAGTACTTGAGTTTGGGAGTTGGCTCGGATGATGAGACGCTAGTTACTTTGTACCTAACCTACGCACGGAAACAAACCGTACATTGAGTATACACTCAGTGGTATTTCTATAAACTAAAACTTAAAGCAATAATAAGTCATGTTTATGCATTTGAACTCTAAGCTTTTACTTTCATAAACTTAATAACTTAACCTCTTACCTTCATCTTATAGCTCTTAAATGCAATTAAACAATTCTTTACACATTTCATATCATTCTATACCTTTCAACAATCATACATCCGTATGATATTTATACGTATTAACAATCAACATTCAGACATAATTATATAATCGATAGCAGTCAATCTTTAGTACCTTCATTTACCCCTATTAACATAACTCGGACCTGAATGGATACACGGATCCAACCCACACACCGGGATATCATACAGTGTTTCATCGGCCGAAGCCGGAATACACCGTAAGGGTAACATAACAGTAACAGTAACAGTAATAGTCAGGTACAGAGTACCTCTTCGGAACGAATCCGGAACAGTAATAGTAGTCGACACATATAGTGTCTCATTGACACACAGTCGGAATATCCCTGAACACTTCCAATCCTATGGCATGCAACTATATCCGACTAGTCCGACACTGTTAATAGGGTATTTGAATCATTTCATTTTGATACAGAAACAGGAACAATTTCCATCACATCATTTATCATACATACTAACCAATTAAAAATAGCAATTACATTTATTAAATTATTATGCATAGTTTATAGAAATACAAACCGGTAATTCTTTGACTTATTCCTCGTTCACTTTCTCTTTCCCCATCTTTGATGACGTTTCTGGTACTATGTTAGCTACAAAAAAAAATTAACATTTAAAATCATCAATATATATATCATTTAATAATACACTATTCTATTTTCCATGTAACTTTTGTTTAAATTTCAATTTAGTCCTATCACCATAACCATTCTTTCTCTTCAAAATAAATCCTATGTTTTCATTCAATTATCACTTTGAACTATTCCAACTTTTAAATTTTACAGCATAAAACATTAATTATAGAATCCTCTCAATTCAATCCTTACTATTACAAAACTTGTATCTCTCTTTACAATTCAATCCTTCTTCCACTTCTAACTTGAATTTCTATCATTTTATCTCATAATTCATCTATTTATTCAACTTAATTAACATCTAAAAATTCACTAACTTTCTAAATTTTAACATGATTCAAGTAGGGCTTTATTCTAGGATTCCAAAAACATCAAAATTGCAAGAAAATTGACGAAATTAACTTACCAATTAAACTTCAAACTTCAAAAACCCTAATTTTTCCTTTTTCTTTTCTCCTTTCTTTTTTTCCCTATTTCATTTTCAATTCTCTGTTCTTTCTTTTTCTATTTTGTTTCTTTTATTTATTTTAACTATTATATTATACTTTATTATATTATTAAATTATTATAATAATATATTATATATATTAAATATCTTATACTTAAAATATAAGTAAATACATATATATTTTACATTTTATAAATACAATCATTACAAATGTATTAATTTATATCACACATTTGTCCCTTTTTGGTTTATTTACTAATTTAGTCCCTTCACTTTTCTTTAGTCTATAATTAAACTTTTATACTATATTCAATCTAATTCTTACACTAAATTAACCTTAATTCAAGCTAATTCACTTAACTAAAATCTAATTAATCTCTCACTTAATTTCGTAAATATTTATAATAAATATTTACGAATCTAATTTTCAAATTGAGGACCCGATAACTCACTTTTCCAATGACCTTAAAATTTGGGTCATTACATAAAATAAGCTATATTATTCAATGGTACTTTAATATTTTTTTAAAAGCTAATAAAATTTACACATAGTAATATTTGAACTTACATCACTTGCATTAATAAAACCTTAATTTTATCACTCAACCAAAGTTTTATTTTATTTTATTTTGTTTATTTTAATTTTATCATGCATATTTCATTACTTCCATCAATTATATATTTATACAATTATTTAAGTCCTTTCTTGAGTTTGTGTTAAGAGTCAACTGGACACCAACTCAGTTAGGGAAATTATTTTCGATTTGAACCCACTCCAATTGAATTAGTAAAATCTTAAATTTATCACTCAACCAAAGCTTCATTTTAAAAAATTCCATACGTTGTTATTTCAATATATGTAATTTATTACCTTCACCAATTGTATATATATTTATTGTATGTTATTTTCAAATACACATTTGTGTTCTAAATAAGTGATTTCCGCATGCAAACACGTATTGTACAAGCCCAATTTTTGGGCCCAGAACCCTCTAACCCGTTTGACCCAAACCCAACTCAAACCTACCCAAAACCCATTACAACCCAAAATAATGTGGCTCAAACTTTTAAAGCAAAATAACAAAAGTTTCAAACCCTAGGTGCGGCGCACCTAGGGTCTTCTGGCTCCAACCACTGCCTCATGCTAGTGGCACTACCACCGCCGTTTGTCTGCCATACAAAGAAGAAAAAAAATGGTAAATATGTAGATGATAAGCATGTAAATGGCTATAAAAGAGCAAAATCAAAACCTTTGTAAATGGGGGACATTTGGAGGAAATAAGAACAATATTAGATCTCAAATATACAAGCAAAAAATAGAGACTCTAGTAACATCAAAAAGCAAGAAATAGCCCGATATCAGAAATCGGAGAACCGAAAATACCAAAGTCTAAGGTGATTTTTACTTTACTCTCGTTTTGTTTTCGGAGCTATTTTTTTACTTACATACATATATTAAAAACATAAATAAAATAAATAAAATAAATAAAGGAAAAAGAATCTACCCATGGGCACGGTGGCAGTAGCGACGGCGCCGGCGGCGGAGGGCACGACGGACGACGAGGGGTGCTGGCCGGAGCACACACCTGTAGAGAGAAAAAGAAGAACAATTTTTTTTTTTAGAACAGTTGACAAATGATTTTTTTTCATTAATTTTTTACTTATATAGGCCGTATAAAACGACGTCGTTTTGGTCGGCGTCCATAAGCCCCAAAACGACGTCGTTTCGAAGTGACCCGACCCGCTCCACTCAGGACCGGCGTGTTTTTGCTCTTAGGGGCTAATTGCGCGCGCGGTCCTTCCGCTTTTTCTATGATTTTCAATCAGGTTTTTCATGTATTTTAAATTGGCCCTATAATTTATTGCGCTTTCCAATTTAGTCCTCTTTGGTCTTTAACGCCCAATTTTCGAATTGTGAATGTTGACAAAATTTCATGCTTTGATTTTGTCATTTGTGAGTGAAATTATGAAATAGGACCTATGTGAAAATGTTTGAAAATGCTATAGGCTAAATTGAAGTGGCCAAATAAATAGGAGTGCAAAATAGGAGGATTTGCATGACAAACCTCCCATTTTACATGAAGTGGCCAACCATCATGTTGTTGTAGACAAAATGTACACTTGATATCCATAATTTATGGTACAAATTGATACAAATTGATAATAGGTTAGGTAAATGTTCCATGATAATGGGTTAGGTAAATGTTTCATGATAATAGGTTAGGTAAATGTTCCATGATAATGGGTTAGGTAAATGTTTCATGATAATGGGTTAGGTAAATGTTTCATGATAAGAATATCATGTCTTTTGTATTAAAGAATTAAATGGATGAAATATGAAGTTTTATTAAAAGAAAAGGGGTGAAAAGAACAAAGTTTTGTCCATCTTTGTTCATCATAGCTGAAAGTTAGAGAAGAGAAAGGAGAGGAGAAAGCTCTTGAGTATTCGGTCATTAGGAGAAGGAAAATTGAAGGTAAGTTCTTGGTACCTTGCTTCTATTTTGAGGTTCATGAGTTCTTCTTGATTCTACCTTAACTCTTGAAGTATATTTTGATTTTTAGTTGTGTTGTGAGCATTTAGTCATGAATTAAAATGAAGGAAATGGTTGTTGTTTCATGTTCTTTTGATGAAAAATGGAAGATAGGTGAAGTTGAGCCAAACAAATGAGCATGCATGTGCCTTAGATGTTAAAGGGAAAAATCAGCTAACATGTTGTGCTTTAAAATGATGAAATGGAGATTATACTTAAGTAAAATCATAGATATGTGATGATTGATTGGTGATATACATGTTTAAATAACAAGCATGCAAGTTAGGTGTGAAAGAGTGATTTGGTAATAAATCTGCTTGGGACAGCAGCAGTAACGTGACTTTGGAAAATCACCATAAATTGTGGAAGATGAGTTAGAAGCTGCATAAATTATGTAATTAAAGTTTGTTGAGTCTAGTTTCAAATGAAATAAACAAGAACATATTTTGAATTCTGTACAATGAGAAATTTGATTCGTAATGAAGAGTGGTCAGATTAGTCAAACAGTGAAACATGGGAAACTTTAAGAAAAATCTGGTATTGATTGGCTAAACCAAAAATTCTGAAAATTTTATGGATAGAAGATATATGAGTCTATTTTCAAGGAAAATTAACGGCACTTGATTTGGAGTTTCGTAGCTCCATTTATAAATGATTTAGTGACTGTTGCTCAGGAAGATAGCTTGCAGTGAAATTATGATTATGTGGTAAACATTGACAAAAATTTGTTAATAAGTTGCTTATTGTTTTCTTATAAGCTTACTATGATCTGTAGATGTGGTTGGCCGAATATTATAAGGGGTTAATACGTAGTTCGTATTTGAATAGTTAGATTAATGTGTTAGTAATCCAATTGTAGGCGGTTCGTGTGTGGATCTTGTCAGCATATAGTCGCAAACAGGTGTGTAACTAACACCCTCTTTCTTAGTCTGGATCGGCAAAAGTTGAAAAGCCGAAATGCCGAAAACCGGTATTTTATAGATTTGCGAGTGTGCGAATGCTCGTAAGGTAAATCGATTAATGTTTTTGGTAAGCTGCAAAATTTGACCGCAAAGTGCATGATTTACGTACCATCGATATTTTTGGGCTTAATGGGCCAAAATTGGAATGATGGGCCAACGGCCCAATTCGGTAAGAACCCTCGATGCGTGATTCTGTTAGTACGTGAAAAGTAGGAATATGCATGAAAAACCCTAAAATAGATAAATTACTGAAATACCTTTAAAAGTGGAAAATTTACGTTTACCCCTAGTAGATAAATTACCAAATACCTCTAGGTTAAATTGACCTAAATGCATGTTTGATCGTTGTTATTTATTGCATGCCATGTTGTTATTATCTGATGCATGGGATGGGATATTGACGGAGGAAGTCTTGAAAGTGGCTTGTCCACGTCTTGGAGGCTTTGCCTCAATTTACTATTAACTGAGCAAAAAGGTCAAGCTGTGGAGTGTTAAATTTGGGTGGGTTGAGCTATTCCCCACATGGAGTGTATGGCTGGTGCGGTGGAGTGTAGTGGTTGGTGGGTTGAGTAGTCTCCCCAAATGGGCTTGCATATGTTTATTGATGTTGCATGTATTTTGAAATGGGCCTATGGGCCATCTTGTTATCTGAATAAGGGCTAAGGCCCAGTTTATTGTAATCTGAAAAGGGCTCGGCCCAAGACCACTGTTACCCAAATGGGCTTGCATATGTTATTGATGTTGCATGTATTTTGAAATGGGCCTATGGGCCATCTTGTTATCTGAATAAGGGCTAAGGCCCAGTTTATTGTAATCTGAAAAGGGCTCTGGCCCAGTACCACTGTTACCCAAATGGGCTTGCATATGTTATTGATGTTGCATGTATTTTGAAATGGGCCTATGGGCCATACTGTTATCTGAATAAGGGGCTAAGGCCCAGTTTATTGTAATTTGAAAAGGGCTCTGGCCTAGTACCACTGTTACCTGAATGGGCTTAGGCCCAATAGGCTTGAGCTGACTTGGGCTTTGAATGGGTTTTCCTTACACACTGAGTTTCCCCAAACTCACCCCTTTTATTTTCATCCACGCAGGAAATCCCCAACCATAGTGGGCTTGGAGCTGTGAGGGAATTCGGAGTGGCCACCGCTCGAAAGTTTGATTTTCTTCGGTGAACTGGACATCCTTTTAATTACGTTTGAGGTTTTGGGCTTTTAAATGTAATAAGGCCGCTTATTTATTTTTGATGGTTTTAATATGTATTACTAAGATAGGTAATACTTATTTTAACTGTTGAAATTGGATAGCTTTAGGCGCGTTTTCAAAAACAACAGTTGATTTCAAAATAAACGACAACAAGCAAAGCTTCCAATGAAAGTATTTTCCAAAAATTAATCACTTTTCCTAAAATGACTTAATCGAATCGGTTTCCTAGAAATATCCATGACGTTAAGGTGTGGCAATGGCGGTATGCATGTCTAGGATTGGATCCGAAGGAGCTTGGTATAGCGATCCGATGGACTCACCACCTCTTTTCGATTTCCTACCGGTGCATGACTTCCATTCACTTTAACCCTTAATGAATTAATCTTTTGAATATCAAGTACGATTTTCGGACTTAGAATGAAATTTTTTTACGTTTTTGATGTGGCATGCCGGATCCACTATAACTTCGGGCAAGTTAGGGTGCTACATTTAGTGGTATCGAGCCAGTTGCAACAACTCGGTGTGGAATGGGTTTACAAAATAAAGATTTTCAAAACGAAAATTTCATAAAGAATCGAAAAACTTGATTTTCAAAATTTAGATCTTTAGAAGGTGGCATTCAATCTCGGCTCAAGTCTGTAAGTATTCGAATTTTTCGAATATTTTCCTGAATTATCTGTTCAGATCTTGAAATCCTACTAGGATACTCTAGATAGGATGATTCGAACATAGGAAAATCGATAAGAGATCAAAACTGTAGCTAGACTTGATTCTGCGAAAACAAACTCGAACTCTTTATCGATTCATAAAACATCTGTAATAAACACTGGAATATTAATTGATGCATAAAAAAATTCGTAATCAAGATAATACGATATGAGTACAAGAGGCCGTGGACGGGGCCGAGAAAGTGTTCGAGCGAGATCTTCATCTTCGAGACATATACCGGCAGTGGATGCACCGGTACCACTGGCAATAGAGGTAGAGTCTCATGACCGCGGTGCCGGGGATGATACCTTGTCACCGGCAATGCTTCGTGTTCTGGAAAGGGTTGCCGGAGTAAGTTCGGGCAACGAAATTGAGGATCTATTTCGAATGACTTGGGACCAACGAGCGAGAGATCTTTAGGGGTGCGTCTGGTATAGCCCCAAATGTGGCAGAATATTGGTTAGAGGCTACAGAACGGATTATGGACAACTTGGACTGCTCTGAGGAGATTGTGAGTGGGGTATTTGTACTAAGTCCCTTGGGTCACTCGGTTAGGGTAGACAAACTGTATAGGAATGTACCCTTAGAAACTCAAGGTAAGATTTTCCCTGGAGATCTGATGGAGTTACCATTCGGAAAGTTTAACCTCATTCTGGGAATGGATTGGCTTGTTAAGCATAAGGCGACTCTGGATTGTGCTGCTAAACGAATGATGTTAAGAACTACAAAGGATGAGGAGATTATGGTGATAGGCGAGAGAAGGGATTATTTGTCCAATGTGGTGTCGGCATTAAGAGCCGAAAAGTGGATTCGGAAAAGTTGTGAGGCCTAATTGGTATTTGTAAGTCAGTCGGAAGAGGAAGGACTGACAGTGGATAAGGTTAGGACCGTAAAGGAGTTCCAAGATGTTTTTCCGGAGGAGCTTCAAGGATTGCCTCCGAACCAAGAAGTGGAGTTTGGAATCGACTTATTGCCTGGAACGGCACCATTGCCTATCGCACCGTATAGAATGGCACCGAATGAGTTAGTGGAGCTAAAGGCATAAATTCAAGAGTTGTTGGATAGGGGCTTCATTAGGCCAAGCGTGTCTCTATGAGGAGCACCAGTGCTATTCGTGAAAAAGAAGGATGGTACGATGCGGATGTGCATTGATTATCGCCAGTTGAACAAACTGACGATTAAGAATAAGTATCCACTGCCAAGAATTGACGATCTATTTGACCAGCTTAGAGGAGCTTCTGTATTTTCCAAGATCGACCTTTGATCTGGATATCATCAGTTAAGGGTCAAGGAGGCAGATATCCAAAAGACGACATTCAGGACTCGATATGGTCATTACGAGTTTTTGGTTATGCCATTTGGACTGACGAACGCTCCTGCAGCGTTTATGGATCTGATGAATCGTGTGTTCCAACCATTTTTAGATCAGTTCGTAGTCGCCTTTATTGACGATATCTTGGTATATTCTAAAAGCGAAACGAAACATGATGAGCATCTCCGTATAGTCTTGTAAGTATTAAGGAGAAGGAACTCTTTCGAAGTTCAAGAAGTGTGAATTTTGGTTGAGGAGGTAATTTTCTTAGGACATGTGGTCTCTACTGAGGGGATTAAAGTGAACCCTCAGAAAATTGAAGCGATTTTGGAATGGAAGCCGCCTAGGTCGGTGTCGGAAATATGGAGTTTCCTAGGACTGGCAGGATACTATAGAAGGTTTGTAGAAAGTTTTTCGTGATGGCGGCACCTCGATAAAACTCATAAGGAAAGGAGTACCATTTGTATAGACTAAGAAGCACCGGGAAGCTTTTGAGAAGTTGAATAAAATTACATCAAGCACTGTGTTAATTCAAATTGAGTCTGGGAAGGATTTTAGTGTGTGCAGTGATGCATTACACGTGGGTTTGGGCTGCGTGTTAATGCAAGAGGGTAAGGTGGTTGCATATGCATCACGATAGCTTAAGCCTCATGAGGGAAACTATTTGACTCATGATTTAGAGTTGGCAGCGATGATATTTGCACTTAAGATTTGGAGACATTACTTGTGCGGAGAAAGGTGTATTATATATCCGACCATAAGAGTCTTAAGTATTTGTTGACTCGAAGGAGCTGAACCTTAGGCAAAGGAGATGGATTGAGTTACTTAAGGATTATGACTGTTCGATCGAGTATCACCTAGGTAAGGCTAATGTGGTAGCCGATGCTCTAAGTCGTAGAGTTGTATCTGATCTGAGAGCAATGTTTGCTCGTCTGAGTCTATATGATGATGGAAGTCTGTTGGCTGAGTTGCAAGTGAGGCCAACCTAGTTGGATCAGATTAAGGAAAAAACAGTTGAACGATGAGTCTTTGGTCGCTTGTTTTCAACAAGTTAAGGAAGGAAACTTCGAGTTTGGGAGCCGAAGAGACGATGCAACAAAGAATACCCTCATCTGTTTGGATTAGGTAAATTTCGAGGACGAAATTTCTTTAAGGAGGGTAGAGTTGTAACGCTCCAATTTTCGGGAATTCTGTGAATGTTGACAAAATTTCATGCTTTGATTTTGTCATTTGTGAGTGAAATTATGAAATAGGACCTATGTGAAAATGTTTGAAAATGCTATAGGCTAAATTGAAGTGGCCAAATAAATAGGAGTGCAAAATAGGAGGATTTGCATGACAAACCTCCCATTTTACATGAAGTGGCCAACCATCATGTTGTTGTAGACAAAATGTACACTTGATATCCATAATTTATGGTACAAATTGATACAAATTGATAATAGGTTAGGTAAATGTTCCATGATAATGGGTTAGGTATATGTTTCATGATAATAGGTTAGGTAAATGTTCCATGATAATGGGTTAGGTAAATGTTTCATGATAATGGGTTAGGTAAATGTTTCATGATAAGAATATCATGTCTTTTGTATTAAAGAATTAAATGGATGAAATATGAAGTTTTATTAAAAGAAAAAGGGGTGAAAAGAACAAAGTTTTATCCATCTTTGTTCATCATAGCTGAAAGTTAGAGAAGAGAAAGGAGAGGAGAAAGCTCTTGAGTATTCGGTCATTAGGAGAAGGAAAATTGAAGGTAAGTTCTTGGTACCTTGCTTCTATTTTGAGGTTCATGAGTTCTTCTTGATTCTACCTTAACTCTTGAAGTATATTTTGATTTTTAGTTGTGTTGTGAGCATTTAGTCATGAATTAAAATGAAGGAAATGGTTGTTGTTTCATGTTCTTTTGATAAAAAATGGAAGATAGGTGAAGTTGAGCCAAACAAATGAGCATGCATGTGCCTTAGATGTTAAAGGGAAAAATCAGCTAACATGTTGTGCTTTAAAATGATGAAATGGAGATTATACTTAAGTAAAATCATAGATATGTGATGATTGATTGGTGATATACATGTTTAAATAACAAGCATGCAAGTTAGGTGTGAAAGAGTGATTTGGTAATAAATCTGCTTGGGACAGCAGCAGTAACGTAACTTTGGAAAATCACCATAAATTGTGGAAGATGAGTTAGAAGCTGCATAAATTATGTAATTAAAGCTTGTTGAGTCTAGTTTCAAATGAAATAAACAAGAACATATTTTGAATTCTGTACAATGAGAAATTTGATTCGTAATGAAGAGTGGTCAGATTAGTCAAACAGTGAAACATGGGAAACTTTAAGAAATATCTGGTATTGATTGGCTAAACCAAAAATTCTGAAAATTTTATGGATAGAAGATATATGAGTCTATTTTCAAGGAAAATTAACGGCACTTGATTTGGAGTTTCGTAGCTCCATTTATAAATGATTTAGTGACTGTTGCTCAGGAGGACAGCTTGCAGTGAAATTATGATTATGTGGTAAACATTGACAAAAATTTGTTAATAAGTTGCTTATTGTTTTCTTATAAGCTTACTATGATCTGTAGGTGTGGTTGGCGAATATTATAAGGGATTAATCGTAGTTCGTATTTGAATAGTTAGATTAATGTGTTAGTAATCCAATTGTAGGCGGTTCGTGTGTGGATCTCACAAGATATCGTCAAAAAAGTGTGTAACTAACACCCTCTTTCTTAGTCTGGATCGGCAAAAGTCGAAAAGCGAAATGCCGAAAACCGGTATTTTGTAGATTTGCGAGTGTCGCGAATGCTCGTAAGGTAAATCGATTAATGTTTTTGGTAAGCTGCAAAATTTGGACCAAAGTGCATGATTTACGTGCCATCGATATTTTTGGGCTTAATGGGCCAAAATTGGAATAATGGGCCAATCGGGCCCAATTCGTAAGAACCCTCGATGCGTGATTACATTAGTACGTGAAAAGTAGGAATATGCATGAAAAACCCTAAAATAGATAAATTATGAAATACCTTTAAAAGTGGAAAATTTACGCTTTACCCCTAGTAGATAAATTACCAAATACCTCTAGGTTAAATTGACCTAAATGCATGTTTGATCGTTGTTATTTACTTGCATGCCATGTTGTTATTATCTGATGCATGGGACCGGGATATTGACGGAGGAAGTCTGAAAGTGGCTTGTCCACGTCTTTGGAGGCTTTGCCTCAATTCTTGATAATGAGCAGCAAAGAAGGTCAAATCTGTGGAGTGTTAATGGGTGGGTTGAGCTATTCCCCACATGGAGTGTATGGCTGGTATGGGTGGAGTGTAGTGGTTGGTGGGTTGAGTAGTCTCCCAAATGGGCTTGCATATGTTTATTGATGTTGCATGTATTTTGAAATGGGCCTATGGGCCATCTTGTTATCTGAATAAGGGCTAAGGCCCGGTTATTATAATCTGAAAAGGGCTCGGCCCAAGACCACTATTACCCAAATGGGCTTGCATATGTTATTGATGTTGCATGTATTTTGAAATGGGCCTATGGGCCATCTTTATTATCTGAATAAGGGCTAAGGCCCGGTTTATTATAATCTGAAAAGGGCTCGCCCAAGACCACTATTACCCAAATGGGCTTGCATATGTTATTGATGTTGCATGTATTTTGAAATGGGCCTATGGGCCATACATTATCTGAATAAGGGGCTAAGGCTCGGTTTATTGTAATTTGAAAAGGGCTCGCCTAGTACCATCATTACTGAATGGGCTTAGGCCCAATAGGCTTGAGTGACTTGGGCTTTGAATGGGTTTTCCTTACACACCGAGTTTCCCAAACTCACCCTTTTATTTTCATCCACGCAGAAATCCCCAACCATAGTGGGCTTGGAGTCGTGAGGGAATTCGGAGTGGCCACCCGCTCGAAAGTTTGATTTTCTTCGGTGAACTGGACATCCTTTTAATTACGTTTGAGGTTTTGGGCTTTTAAATGTAATAAGGCCGCTTATTTATTTTTGATGGTTTTAATATGTATTACTAAGATAGGTAATACTTATTTTAACTGTTGAAATTGGATAGCTTTAGGCGCGTTTTCAAAAACAACAGTTGATTTCAAAATAAAACGACAACAAGCAAAGCTTCCGCAATGAAAGTATTTTCCAAAATTAATCACTTTTCCTAAAATGACTTAATCGAATCGGTTTCCTAGAAATATCCATGACGTTAAGGTGTGGCAATGGCGGTATGCATGTCTAGGATTGGATCCGAAGGAGCTTGGTATTAGCAATCAGATGGACTCACCACCTCTTTTCGATTTCCTACCGGTGCACTTCCATTCACTTTAACCCTTAATGAATTAATTTTTGAACATCAAGTACGATTTTCTCGGACTTAGAATAAATTTTTTTTACGTTTTGATGTGGCATGCCGGATCCAGCTATAACTTCGGGCGGGTTAGGGTGCTACAAAGCGCTTCGTTCGATCGGAAGGAATAATTGCTTTCACGGTCCCTCCATGTTGTGCGCGCATTCAATTGAGTCCTTTTTATATTTTAAATTCCCCTCTAACTTCATTGTTAATTCAATCTTGTCCATTTTTCACTTTTTTTCATTATTTCATTTTAACCTTAATATTATTCATATTATATTTTATTACTGCTATCATTATTATATTTTATTTATTAGCATGATATTATTATTGTTATTACTTAGTATTATATACATATATTATATAGTATTATTAATATTTTTTATATCATTATTTTCGTTAATGTATTTGACACCACATATGTATTCTTTTACTATATATACATATATATATATATTATACTTCATATTACACATCTACATTAATATTGTATTATGCCTATTCTTTAAGTATTATTTATATATATTTTCTTTTATATATTATGTATATATTTTATGTATATACTTTTAATATTATCATATATTCATTTTAAAATATACGTGTATATTTACGTAATATTGTTCATAGTTTTTTTTATTATTATTATTTCTAATATGTATATACTTTTAATATCACCATTTATAATATATGTGTATATCGTATATATATATACATATATATCTTTTAATATTATATTTTATACCTCTATATTATACCATTTATGTACTTTTTATTTCTCATATTATCTTACGTATATTTTAAAAAAACTACATTATGTATATACCATTACTACACCTATTTATTTCTTAACGGTTATTATTATTATTATTATTATTATTATTCCTAACATATATATATATTGTGTATACATTTTTTAATATCATATAATATATATGTATATATATATCCAATACCATATTCTTGTTATATCTATTTTCACCCCTATTATATTTTCTTTATATGTAGTATTATTTTTTATATATACCATTATATTTATTATTATACTTATTATTTTCACTATTGTTGTTCATTACTTTATTTTAATACCATTATTTATATCATTATTATTACTACATTTTCACCTATTACTTTTAAAATACACTCATTTCATTCTTTCCTCACTCAAATCATATATTATTTATTTATATATACACATGCATATATACACTTTCATACATCATTTCTAAATTATTATCAGTATTATTACTATTAACGTTATTATTACCATTACTATATTATGATTCTTTAGTTTTACATAATGATTGTTTATTACTAGTTCCTTTTTAATTTTAAATGTTTCCTAGCTTACTCATTATTTTCATTTTTCAAAAAAAGCGATACTCCGTGTTTGGAATTTCGAGAAAATCGTGCCCTAACTTACTGGGTTTCGATTTTTCTCATTTAACCTAAATAACGGAATATTCTTTTTAAATCACGATACAAGTCTTAAAAATGCTTATTCTCGGAGATACGAGGTGTTGTGCCCTAACTTACTGGGTATGACATTTTGTTACCTCGAAATAAGATTTTTGCAAGTAAAGGCAATATTCGGTGTTTGGGAATTCGAAGAAACGTGCCCTAACTTATTGGGTTTCGGTCTTCCTCGTTCACCTTAACTAACTGAATAACCTTTTGAAATACACGAATTTTTATATAAAAGGCAAGCTCGATCTCGAAAATTCAAGATGTCGTGTCCTAACTTACTGGATGTGACCTTTTATATTGTGAGACGAGAAGGTCCTTAACATTTGAGCATTTTCTTTACAAAGAGGGATCGTATTTTAAATTCTTTCAAGTTTTCAAAATTTTCGACACTAAGACACTAATTAATCGACTAGGTACCAATTTTGGGCGTATCGAGGGTGCTGATCCTCCCCCGTGCGTAACCGACTCCCGAACTCATTCTCTGATTTTCGTAGACCAAAAATTATCGTTTTAGTAAATCTTAACCTTTATTAAAATGATTAACTTAAGGTGATCCGATCGCACCTAAAAAGATTGGTGGCGACTCCTGTTTTCGTTTTTTTTAGTCGATACCCGTTTTTTCAAAAAAATGGTTACGACACGTATGATAGGATTTCTAGTATTAATAAAGTTGTTGATTAAGTTGGTATCATAAGTTAATTCGATACCAATTAAAGATCAATGACAACATTTGGATAAACAATCGTAGTGCACTTAATATTCTTAATCTGATGTATTTACGTGTTTAAATTTTATTTTACTCGCAGCTTTAATATTTTCCTTTTATTTTAATGTGGTACATATTTTATGTGTTATTAATTAGTTCAAACCATATTTTTATTACTTATTATATGTTATTTTTAAACACACCTCTATATTTTAAATACATAGTTTCTACATCCATATATACACGTGTGGTAGAATTTCTAATTTAATATCTACACTTTAAATTAACATAGATTGATATTCATATTATTATTAATATAATATTTTAATATAAGAACTTCAATCATTGAAAAATTAAGGTTGTGTTTGATTTTAGAGAGCATTCTTTGTTTTTATTTTTCATTTTCATTTGCAGAATCATCTTCTATTTTTTGAAAATTAGAAAATATATTTGATAAATGAAAATAGAAATTTATTTTCAATAATGAAAATATTGAAAACATGTTTAGTATGTATTTCTTAAAATAGAAATGAAAAAATAATTAAATTAAAGTATAATATATTAAAAATTTATTACAACAGTAAAAAAATGCAATAAGATAAGAAATATTTAAACCTTATAAAAATAAAAGATTGATTGTAAAAGGATGTCAAGGTAAATTTAATGTATGAAACTTAAAAATCCAATGTTTTCAACTTTTTCAAAACATTTTTATTGAAAAATGGAACATATTTTTTATTGTCTATTTTCACAAATTTTTATTTTCATTTCCAAAAATCATATTAAAAATTTTCTTCACTATAAAATGAAAATGAAAACAACCATTATTTCCGGAAGCCAAACGCAATCTAAAATTTTCAATGTTTTGGATACTTTTAAAATAGTTTTGATAATCTATAATAAAAGCGGCATGATATAATTTCATTCCATAAAAAACCATTGGAAACAATAAAAGATAAGAAGTTAATATTAATCACTTAATTCAGAATAAATTTAAAATTTTAAAAGTAATTTTTTTAAAATAATATTAAATAAATAAAATAAAATAAATATTTTCTATTTATCATTTTCCATTTTATTGAAAATTTAATATTTATTTTTATTATGAATTATGAAACGTGCTAAAAATTAATTCACTATGTTGATTTAATTTTTTAATGACTTATTGAATAATTTTACTTACTAAGATTTTTCCTAAAATCATGAATTTAGGTAAAAAGCTATTGTATTCTTATTTTAATATTTGATTTTATCTTTTCATTAATTAAGTTTTGTGACCATAATTTGTAATCACACAGCTACATAAATTTAATGTTTAAAAACATTAATTATTGTAAAAACCTTAAAATATTTTAAGGATATAGTTTTGTTAATGAATTTTGTAAAAATCTTGCCAAAATAGTTAACCATTGTACATATAGCATCGCCATAGTTTCATAAAAAAAACTTAGCTTAATGGCTTCGCCTAAAAATCCTACTTTGTGGGCTTACACAATCTATAAAGGGTAATTAATGACATCGATTAATGTGTCACGTTTAACAGTTTACTCATTTAGACTCTTCAAATCGACTCTAATAATGTATCATTTTATCATAACATAAACAAGAGTAGAAAACTTAAGAACCTTGTAAATATTCCCTCAAGACCTATGTAAAAAGATAAGTGATATAGACTTTACTCAAAAGCCTAAACTCCTTAGAACACCATAATTAAAACGATTTTTATATAGACTTTACTCAAAAGCCTAAACTCCTTAGAACACCATAATTAAAACGATTTTTTACACCTTCAATGACGTGAACCGCCGGTATCACAACAACTCTTCACACCCTGATATGAATCGCCATAACCAACCATTTTAATTTTTGTGATGTAACGAAATTTTATTTAAAATAATACTTTAATATATTTGTTCTAATTCACTAGTAAATATTATGGATAGTTCGAATTAATTATTTGAGGTTTAAATTTTTTGGATAATTCCAACATGGGGATGTTATGTGTTCAAATCATTTTAGTTTGGGATGCTTCGGGTTTGGTTATTTTGATTCCATATGTTTCGAGTTCAAATTGTTCTAATTCTAATCAATTTAGATTTTGATAATTTCATGTAGCTTGTTTTATGCTATTTTGAATTCTGTTATACCCCACCCGTATCAAGACACGTGGTGAGCTAAAAGAGTGCTTAAACAGTAAACCTACAACCAGTAAATCGGGAAGTCGCCAACAAGTCTTCCTTTCTGAGATGACCATCCGAACTAGTACGGGTCATCCATGGTATGAATCCTTGGACCTTCATTGGGAACATGAAGTCATTGGTCACTAAACACCATATGGACTCAATTACCTTATCCCATCAAGTCAGAATGAATGACAAGATCTGTTATAACAATCCAAAAGTCAATGGTGCTAGAAAACATGATTTTGGGACCCTGTTTCCTTAAGTACAAAGTTATATTAGAAGTGAATTGAATTCTGGTCAGGAAATTTTATCGAAATAGTGTTTAATTAAGGTATAAAGACTAAATCGTTAAAGTGCCAAAAGTTCAATATATTGTTAAAAAATTTATAATTAAAGGCAAGGAATTAGGATTAAAATGACCATTATACCATTTCAATATGTATAGTGGACAGTTATGAAGCAAATTACTTATATATGTTATAAAAGTTAGAATAAAAAATATATGTTATAAAAACATAAATGAATAAAATAAAATAAAATAAAACTTAAGTAGTGGAGAACCAAAACAAACATTTTCTTATCATTTTCACAAGCTTTGAATAGGGGAGAAGACCAACGGTTAGGTTTCCAAGTTTTCAAGCTTTAATTTGGTTAGTTCAATTTAGTTTTTTTTTTTTATAATTTTTATATTTTTAGAATCTCGGGAGCTTAAGCTAGTTGACGCATGCTATATTTTTTTATATTGTTCAAGTTTGAGGATGTTACAATTATTGAATAGTTGTAGCTTGAGGTGTTATTTTGATAGATTTTAAGTTTAGAATTGAAAAAGGACTAAATTATAAAGCTTATTAATTTTTTGTACAATAGTGATTAAATTGAAAAAAATTAGAAATTCTTAGTAGAAATGAGAAATAGAAAGTTAAATTGGGCCTAGAGTGAAATTGACATAAAATTTAGGGGTTAAAATTTGAAAGTTATGTTAGTCCCAGTTTTAGGGGCTAAATTGAATAAAATGAATTTTTTTATAAAATAGCAATTGAATGTGAAAATGGTTGATTATTGATGAAATATCTTATTTGTTTTAATCTGTAGCTAACGTCAACCTGAATTCCTCGAAAAAGAAAGGAAAAGACAAAGTCTTCGACGAATAGCTCGAAGTTTACGGTTTATGTTTCTATAATTCAAACTACTTGTAAATTGTTGCATATTGAACTGTTTGTGCATGGTAAGAACATAATGTGGGATACTTTGTGATAATGAGATGTAGTGAGTTGATTTGAATTGATTGATGTTCATGAGGACTAAATTGAATATAAGTGAAAAATATGTATGTTTATATAAATATGAAATTGAGTACACATTGAAATGATTAATGCTGTCATATGTTTGAATATATGAATTCATGATAAAAATTTATGTGAATTGAGATATTAGTTGAGAGTAAAATGAGTAATGAATACCTTATTAACTGTTCGGGAAAAGTTGGATATAGTTGGCATGCCCTAGGATAGAAAGATTTTAGGGTTACTTCGATTGCGAGTGGATGAGGCACTGGGTGCCAATTTGCTTTGTTTATACCGATGAGACATTGGGTGTCAAAATTATTGACAAGCATTGGGTACAGCTATTTACTTCGAATTTATCCGATGAGGCATTGAGTGCCAAAATGGTGTGTTGGTTGGATCCGTGTATCTGTTCGAATCCGAGTCATGTTAATAGGGGGATGAGAGATAAAAATGAAATGTTTATAGTTGAAATGATGATAAAGAATAAGCGCTTGAGTCCACGAGATTGAGAAATTAATTTGAGATGACAAATGAATATGAAATGGAAGAAAAATGTAAAACGAAATGTCTATTTGTGAAATGATTTGAACAGTGATAGATATGCCCGATGAATACATGAAATTGGAAATTGCGATACCAAATGAAGTGAAGTGGTTTACTATTTATTTATATATTAAGATGTATTAGATTGAACAAAGAATATGTGAATTGGCATAGATGACAAGTTAATTGCAATTCATTATTCAATTTTAACTTATGCATTTAAAATGATTTATTATATGCTTTAATGTTCGGATTATAGAAATACCACTGAGTTATGCTCAGCATAAGATTTTTTTCCGTGCGCAGGCTAGGTACTTTTCAATGTGATCGTTGATTCAGCATCCAGTGACAATCCTGGACTCAAGTGTTGGTGATAATTTTGTTCTGGTCTTGACATGTACCTAAGGTGTCATTTGGATATATATAATGTTATATGTTGGATTTATGTTGACCCTTTTGAGAATTAGGTATATGTATATATATATATATATATATATATATATATATATATATATATAGGTTGGCAATGTCCTTTTGTTGAATGGTTTGATGCTTATGCTTGAAAGTTGATTTGGTAATGTGCTATGCCATAGGTATAGTGAATGGTATACCTAAGTTGAGTGGAAGAATTTTGTAATATTGGTGCATGTTTAAAAGGTTAAGTTTAATGTTATTTGAATGGCTAGATTAATGTAAATTTGTTGGTTGTATTGAGATGCCTTTGAAGGTATATTGGAATGGTATGAATGTGATGTTTTAGTTTATTTAAAATTGTTGGTTGATGTGTCAATTGTGACATATTGGTTCGACACTTAGGATGATTGTTATAAGTGATTTTTTTGCTTAATTTTGATGCTTTTGGAATTGGTTGAGAAATGGTATAACGGTTGCTTGTGGCATAAATGAATTGGGATTAAAAAGCTTAGTTGATAGGTTTTTTCAGGTACACACAACCTGATACATGGCTTGACACACGATCGTGTGTCATACACGACATATGGCACGACTGTGTAGTCTGTATGTTTTGGGTGATTTTTGGTGTACATGGCCAAAGTCTGTTACATAGCCTGGCGATACAGTCGTGTGGCATCTTTTAGGTATTTACACTATTGACCCACATGACTTTAGTGAGTTACAAAGTTTGTTTGCAAAACTATGTAACTCCAGCCCCACATGGTTGTCTGTCTCCGAATGTACTAACGTCCAAGTGTGAATACTGTAATAAAATAGAGAACTACGAGGCGGTATCCACAAGTATACGGATCGAGTTGTAATATAGTTTTTACAATGAAGTAGGTGAGTACTCCGAGGATCAAACCCAAAGGAGGCGAGTGCTAGACCAATTCTAACCTAAATACTCAAATATCTAATTAGTACTTTAAATAAATTATAGTGCAAGAACATAGAAAAGGGTTTTTTAATATTTTTATAATAACAAAAATAAATAACATAAAAGAAATAAAATTCAGGAGATAGAAGAGTAGAGTAAATATCAAATCTCGAATATGGGTGATTAGATCGTTTCAGTACTCCCCATCAACTGTTGTTTCGGGTTCTTCGTCAATCAACTAGCCGCTACCCTAGTAGGATCTTCCAATCTTCCACTAACATAATGAGTCAGCAAGAACTATTTATATTCTAACCTCACAGTCCAGACTAGCTTGGGGTAAAGGTGTTCACGAATGGAAAATACCAGTTTTAGGTTAATTCCTACCTTGATGACTTCCCGGGGTTGTCAGTCCCAAGGTTTGTTTCACGTTCTTCTTTTCTTAAACAGTTGATCCATTGAGCAACCCTACAAAATGGTTAATAGATCATACCTCCACTCACTAATCCCTATAGATGGATTAGTTCCTCATGGCTTCCATAGACAATATGAAATTGATATAAAGACAAAGCATGCTAATTAATTCGATAAGATAAATTAAATGAAAGAGCCTAATTGTATTGAGATTAATTACGAATCCACAAAGTTTGAATGCTTCCACAATTCAGATCTCTTGAAATCAACAAGAACAACGAAAAAAAATTTAAAACCTAAGAATGAAAGAAAACTAAACTAAATTTTACACAGAGAATATAGGCAAAAGGAATGATGTCTATAACATGTGCCAAAAGAGCCTATTTATAGCTTTAAGGTGGTGGTCGTCCTCAACCCTATGTTAGTTGACGTTCTTGAGCTTTAAGTTTGATTGTGCAGACCAAAACTCCCATGTTTCGTATTTGATTTCCATCCTAGAGTTGATGTCATGACACACCATGACCTATGTTACAACGTAACAGTCAATGTATTTCTTTTGGGACATCTATAGGGGTATGTCACAACACCCTTAAGCTGTGTCACGACATTGAAGGCAATATTGAGGTTTCTCCATTTTGCTCCCTATGTTGTGACATCGGTTATCTCGTGTTGCGACGTAGCGACCAGTATCAGTTTAATATGCCTTCTAAAGGTCTTCTACACACTCACAAAGTGAGTTAGCTCACCCTTAGGCCTTTTTTGGCCCCTAAGGTCAATAAAATACTAAATTTGCACATTTTATTAAATATAATAAAACTAAGAAAACTTAACTAAAACATAACGAAATTGCTTGTATTTAAGCTCCTTAAATGCGAAAACTAGTTTAATCTGCTACACCAAATTACGGTAGATCAATGGTGTAACACCCCGTACCCGAGTCCGTTACCGGAGTCGAACACAAGGTGCACACAAACTTAACTTAATTGCTTCCACAGTCCATAAAAAAATTTCCAGACAAGCTGGTTACTGCATCACTGTCGCCTTAAAAATCATATCTTGAGTTTCAAAACTCAAAAATCAGTTTCGTAATTTTTCCCTGAAACTAGACTCATATGTCCATCTACAGATTTATTTCTAGAATTTTTGGTCAAGCCAATTAGTACAGTTTATTAGTTAAAGTCTCCCATGTTACAGGGGTCGACTACACTGACCTTCGCGCGTTACAACTTGAATATCTCCCTGTACAGGGCTTCAATACTGATGCCGTTTGCTTCTATAGAAACTAGACTCAAATAGGAATCTATACATATATGGAATAACTCCTAATTATCTCTGGTTAATTTACAATAAATTTCCAAAGTCGGAACAGGGAATCCAGAAACCGTTCTGGCCCTGTTTCATGAAAACCTAAATATCTCTTAACATACAACTCCTATGACCGTTTCGTTTCTTCCATATGAAAGTAGATTCATCAAGGTTCATTTAAATAATTTATTCTCCATTTAATTCCATTCCTACAAATTTTAGTGATTTTTAAAATCCACACCACTGCTGCTGTCAGCATCTGTTTTCAAGGTAAACTTTACCTATTTCGTGGTTTCCATGGACCAACTAGAGTTTTGTCATACGTAGGTCTACCTATGATCATATTTAACCATTCCAAGGGCTGATCATTGCCCAACACTTCCAATCCAGTCCATAGTCACATCATGAAACCATATATACATACATAAACACAAATGGTCTAATGCCATACTCCACTTCTACGAGCCATTTTCGCATGGCCGTACACACATACATCACAAAAGTACTTGAAAAACAATAAAGGGTAGTCCTATACATGCCATTTCAAAGCTCAACCAAAATTTGTACCAAAAGGGGCTTTGATAGTGTGGGAGACTTCGACTTCCAAAAATCCCGAGTCCGATAGCTGACGAGCCAAAAATCTATAAAACAGAGAACAAAGAAACGGAGTAAGCAATTTATGCTTAGTAAGTTTGAGCGAAGAATTTAAGCACAACAAAGGTATAGCATCCATATAACTAAACGGATAATTCCGTATATACAAACTTTCAAATTATTTCTACTTTACATTCCAACCCCTATGTTCATACATAAGGGATCATCTTAACCAAATACCGGAAGCTCATTACTCAACTGAGCGAATATTATTCGAAGGAACTCAACTATTCCAATGCACATACGAACATACCTCATTGCTGGAATTTTTGCAAGTGTATTAACTGAAATTTTTACAGCAAGATTGCTTATTACCGAATCACGTACCTTCGGAATTTAACCGGATATAGCGACAGCTCGATTGTCTTCGGGACATTGCCGGGTTATAGTGATTCGCACAATTGCCTTCGGGAATTAGCCCGGATTTAGTAACTCGCACGAATGCCTTCGGGACTTAACCCGGTTTTGATAACTCGCACAAATGCCTTCGGGACTTAACCCGGTTTTGATAACTCGCACAAATGCCTTCGGGAATTGACCCGGATTTAGTCACTTAGCACAAAAGCCTTCGGGACTTAGCCCGGATACCATTCGAATAACCAAGCACATATATCAACAAATCATAACACATTCTTATTACATTCTCATTACCAAAGCTCCAACACAAGTTACTTATCATATTTACAATTTCGGCTCAATAGCCACACACAAAGAGCATGATTTCGATTTGCTTAAAACATGATCTAATCAAATCATAATTTAAGCTCTATTACTCAAGAACTTACCTCGGATGTTGTCGAATGATTCCGATGGCTATTCGACCACTTTTTCCTTCCCTTTATCGGATTTAGCTCCCCTTTGCTCTTGAGCTTAATTTAACAAATAAATTGATTTAATCATTTGAGCATCGAAAGAGGAATTCAAGGTACTTAGCCCACATATATTTATTAGACCTTAAAGTCACATATGTACTGAAATCACGAATCAAACTCAACACATTAGTTAGTACTCTCCTTAGCCGAATTTTCCAAGCCAAGAATAGGCATCAATATGCTTGCCTCTAACCGAATGCATGCACACCAATCCCCCTCATGTGGCCGAATATGCATGTCCATGTTGAGGCCAATTATACACTTAATACCACACATAAACAGCATACATTTTACTAACTAACGCATTCCATATTGTAACTCAATACGCATCAATCATTTACTTCATAACCGAAACATCATCATATGAAAATATATACCTTGAGATAGTACATATGTCATACCAATACATCATGTGCAAACATATATATATATATATATATATATATATATATATATGCTAGAGCCGAATCTCAAAGTTGATTATGACTAAACATGAACATAAATCCAAAACACAAATCTTACCTACCCTGCAATAAGCATAATTTATACTTATGGATGTACCATGGCCGAATACATCACAACACCATACCATTTCAATCTTGGTCATGGTTAAACAAAGAACTTAATGTCTCACTCAAAAATGCTAAAAAGAAAGTCCAAGAGCCATCAATCCACCATCACATGTATCATTAGCAAGCTTCATATTTAACATGCAATGGCATTAACACAAAATCCACCTTGGCCGAATACCACCCCCATGACATAGCAAGGATTTGAACCATGGGCTAATAAGAACATCAAGTTAGCAACCAAAAACATGCATGAATCTCATGGCACAACATCAAACATACCTTAATCTTGATACAAGTATGGCCAAACCTCCTCCTAATCCTCTTCCAAACCAAGCATGAAGCAAAAACCCCCTTCCTTCTTCCTTAGGATTTTCGGCCAAGAGAGAATGAAAGGATGAACAAATTTTTTTTTCTTTTCTTTTCTTCAACTCATGGCAATGGGGAGGGAGAGAAGCCTTCACACACATTTTTTTTTCATTTTTTTATTACCCATGCACCTTATTTTATTTATTCCAACATGAAACACTTACACAACATGTTTCATGACATGTTTTGCCCATAATCCCTTGTCATGGCCGGCCACTAGCTATTTAGGGGGGGAAATTTGACATGCAAATCCTCCCTTTTGATTACATGCACTATTAGGTCCTTATAGATTAGCCTATCACATTTCAAAAGTATCACACAAGTCCTAATAACTGAATTCACATGCAATCGACTAAATCGAAGCTTGAAATTTTCACACATTCATAAACACATATTCTAGACAATAAATATTACGTTCAAACATTTCGGTGACTCGGTTTAGCAGTCCCGAAACCACTTCCCGACTAGGGTCAATTTTGGGCTGTCACAAATGGTATCAGGCTGTTACAGGGTGTCATATCCTAAAAATCAGATTAGTAGAAATTAGGTTAATGAACTGAGAGTGGTCACGCCCGAAATTTTTTTAAGATGACCTTGGTACATTTGTCAATTTATAAGTAGCAAGTATAGTGATTGAGTAGTGGTGGAGCTGTCTTTGATGATCTGAGTTCGAATCCCTTCCCTCTCATTTATTTCTATTTGATGCAAAATTGTTTCAAACCTTAGTAAATGTTACACCATGTTTTAAATAATTTTTGTAGGAATGTGAACAAGGAAATGAATTGGCCTAGTGGTTAGAAGCTTAAATAATTTCTTAAGGGTCCTAGGTTAAAGTCTCCACATTCTCTATATTTTTATTTAATTTTTTGAAAATTTTAGCATGTGCCAACCCCCTATTGCCGTCCACACAAGTTACCATGCAATGGGAGGATTTCTTTCATTTCTTGCTAAGTTAACATGCCTTATTTTTACAAGCATGATCCCCTTTTTGCTTCTTTGTCCCCTCAACATACCCTTTTCTCCACCCTTTCTATGTGAACCTATTCATTGTACCTAGACAAGTACATTTCATCATTGGTTCATTTTTCCTTACTCTCTTCTCCCTATTGTCGTCCCTCTCCTTAGCTTCTTTCTTTCTCTCCATTTTTTCTTTGTTTTGGCCACCCTTCCACCACATTTGATTTTAGTTCTTTTTCTCTTTTCCACCACCCAAACTAAACCACCATCAAAACTCCTCATTGCCACCTCTCATATTATCCATTTTGCTCTAACACCACCCTTTGCACCACTAGTCACCACCGTGGCCACCACCTTACACCACCATCGAAAATAATTTCCCCATTGTCTCCACTTTTTTTTCCTTTTTCTTCTCCTTCTTTCCTCTAGTTTCGCAAGTTTTGCAACACCTTTCTTTCCTCCTCCTCTATTGAATTCTCGTTGGACTGTCGCCGCGCCTCCCACCGGCTTGAGTGATTCATTTATTTTTTCACCATTTTATGATTTCTACCATTCTCTTTAGTAAACGAAATGATATTTATCCTATTTTTAGTAGTTTTAAATTATTTTCATATTTAAGCTCTTTTCTGAATGATGGTTTTTCTCTAGACTCGATTTCCTCTCCAACTCAAGACCCCAATGATCTAACATTCCTTCCTATTCAATCGAGTTAAAGTAAGTATAGTAGTGGGATGAAAACCACTATTTATTCCCTACTTTTTCCTTTAGGTCGAATGTCTACAAGGGATTATAGTGTATTTCCTTCGTGTATTAACATATCATATTCTACTTTTGATGAATGGTTGATTGTTACCATCTCGAAAAACTCCTAACATTGAAATTGAGATCATCGTTTTCGATTGATTTTTATAAGAGTAAGTGCTGATCGGAATATTATTAAATTGATTTCTTCCATAAAATGTTTAAAATGAACTCCCAAATGAAAGATCACTTTTGTTGATAAGTAGGTGACCTATCGATTAGATCCAAGTGTAGGTATTCTTAAAGGGGTGATTCACTTTGGATTTACTGTCAAGTGTGGGTTTAACTTATTAGAAAAATTGCATATGAGATTTATTGTCAAATAATATATATTTATTTTGAATTGAAACCTTATTAAAGATTTCCATAATAAGAAATATTGAGAATACACTATGTCTTCAAAACAGGGATGCTAAATCCATAAAAACGGTAGTACCCAAGTAAGTACCTCAAACTGGTTGTTTTATGATTGTATGTGATAATTGATATGATTAATGAATGCTGTGAAATTATGAGTATATTCTCATTTCTCATGATGTGTAATATGATGACATTATATGATAGGCGTGATATATAAATCATGCCAGTGATATTGGAATTGAGATTCGATTCACATGTTAAACATGCCTTACACGATATTATCTGATTTGCATGTTTCAACATGTCCAGTGTGACAAGTGATATATTGAAATGAAAAATACATTTCTATATGTTCATTGTGGCCATATCACATGCATGGAGTGGGACATTGTACGGAGGAAGAACTGGTGACTTTTTCCATAACCTACATGGTGACTTCGCCCACAAGCTACATAACAATTTGTCTATGAATATTGATGGCTTAGTCTACAACCTACATGGTGGCTTCGTCCACGACCTATATGGCAGCTTGTCTGCAAATATTGGTAGCTTTTTCCACATTAGAGTGTTCGGATCGATGAGTTTTGCGGATCTCTTTTTGGAGTGTAGCGGTGATAGGTAGGATGTTTTATAAAAATTTGCATAATTATTTTACAAAATTGCACTGCCATGATCATGTGCATCAAATTTTATTATGTTGTATGATAAGTATGTGTTTATTGTTATTTAACTTCTTATAAGACCAACAATGTGCTTTAAAAGCTCACCCCTTTAGTTCATAACTTTTCAGGTGATACACAAACTTAGGGCTTGGATTTGGCATTCAGAGGAGGTACTCGTATGGGTTTCAAATAATGGGTTTAAAAACTATTTTGGATATTATTTTGGACTTTAGACTTTTTATTAGGTTGTTTCTTTATTTTACAACTTTAAACTGCCATGCATGCATGCTTGATGAGTTTAAAAATATTGTTAAATTATTGAATTTTTTTCAATTATTTATGATTTTTTACTTGATTTTAAACAAGCTTATAAATTTTTGATTTTCTAAATATTTTCAAAAGTCTATTGCGAAAGATTTTTATCAAAATCATTTTAAAGAAATAATTAAGAACATTACTAAACCTTTGTTTAAATGATTTAAGACGATATCTTGATATTAAAAAGAGTTTTCCAAAAGCAAAATTAATTGATATTTAAATTTTTGAGTTTTGGTAAAAACAATTGAAGCCTAGCTACCTTTAACAAGTAAATGTTTTCCAATGGTTATAATGTGGCTTTTGAGATTTGGCCATAACGCCTAGCCCGGATTTTGAGGGTTACATAGGGCTTGCCCACACAACCGTGTGTCCTATCCCATACAGCTAGGGAACACGGCCGTGTGACCCATGTTTATAAATTTTCCCTATATTTTTGTTTTTGTTTCGAATTGATCCCTACTTGATACTGAGTTGATTTTAAGCTTTCGTAAGCTTAATATAAACCTGAATTTGGTTGTAATGTTTATTTTTATTGATTATATCTGATGTATTGATATTTAATTGAAGTTTTGAATTACAAATTACACGTAAATTATTTGTATTTGTCTGTAGCATTCCATTACTCAAGTTTGGTGATCGGACTAGGTAAGGGGTGTTACATCTGTCCTATCATAGACATCCTTGGCCCATTGAAGACATCCCCCATGTGCTCTGTAAGGATGGCTAGATGACAAGTCCAACATGTTAGCGCCATTTTACACAGGATCCTGGCATATAAATACCTCCAGCAACAAAGAAGGAGGGATCGACTCTTCGAGGATACAAAACTTACACTCTATCAACACTTTTTAACCTCTCAGCCTTAGCACTCTCTCCTCCCTCCACGTAACTTCCAACTCTCCACCCTGACTAGGTGAATCGACCTCCGTAACAACCACCACAACTTCCTCTTACACCCTCTTTGTTGTATCATTGTATCAACAAATTCAAATAATTTCAATTCCAATAGTTTCAGATTAAGGATCTGTTTCAAGTTTGAGTTAATATGAATTCAATTTTAATAGGTTCAAATTATTGATTTTTAATGATTAAATATGATTTACTCAAATTTATCAAGAGAAAATAATAAGACACATTACACTTTTAAAAATATAATTCATGTTTAAGGCTCTATTTGTTTCATTGAAAATGACTTTCAGAAAATTATTTCTGGAACATGACTTACTTTTCTAGTATTTGGATGAATCTGTGTAAAATATTTTCTGTTTTTTGGTAGATTTCCTGAAAATATTTCATGAAAACTATTTTCAATGAAACAAACATACATTTGAAATTTTCTTATCATTTCATTGTTTAATTGAGTTTATTTTATATCTATAAATTTATATTTTACATTTTCTTTGTAAAACAAATGCGACATAAATATATTTGTTATAAAAGATTATAGTGCTTTCTTTTAAATAATCAAAATTTATTTTATAATAAGAAAATATTTTGTATTAATCAATATCATATATAAACTAATAAATAGTGTTTAATTAAAATTAATTTAAATTACATATATTACATATATGAGAGTACATATTGACACATTATGTAACAACTCGTTTTTCAAAGGTGTCAAAAATGGTAGTTTTGAGACCCTATTTCCAACAAATGAGTCCGTAAATATTATTATTTAATATTTACAAGGATAGTATAAAGTTTAATTGAAATTTGATCCTTTAAATTTGTTAATTGGATAGTTAATTAAGGTAAAATTTTTAATTAATTGAGGGAACAATTAAGCAATTAGACCCTTATTAAATTGATAAAGTGTGGTGGATGACATTTGGGATCCACTAAATGTTGTTAATTATGCTTAGAATTAATTATAATTAATTACAAGATAATTAAACTATATAAGTTAAAAATTAAAAGAAAAAGAGAACATTTTTGCTCTCCATCTTATTCAACCTGTATCTAAGGAGAAAAGTAGGGTTTAAAGCTTCAAAATTTTATTTCCTTCAATTAGTAAGTGTTTTCAAGTTTGTTTTTTTATAATTTTTATATTTTTGAGATCTCGAAAGTTTGATTTAACTAACCCATTTACTGTTTTGCAATACTGTTAAAGTTTTTAAAAGTTTCCATTGTTGAAAACTTGATGAAATTGGTGTTAATTTGTTAGATTTTAAGCTTAAATATGAAAAAGTACTAGTTTGTAAAGTTTATTTGTTAATTTCTGAAAATAAGGATTAAAGTGCATAAATTTCGAGATTGATGTTAAATTTATGTAATTATTGATAATAAAGGGCTGTAAAAGGATGAAATTGAGGTCGATTTTGAAATCGAAGCTCAAATTTGAAAGTTTTAGTAATTTCAGTTTTAAGGACTAAATTGAATAAAATGAAAAATCTTAGGGAAATTTTGTAAAAAGAAATTGAAGTTTCATATGCGTATAATAGAATGTTATAGTTTATTTGAAATTGATAAATTGAAATGAATTGTCATATAGATCGGGAATTGAACCAACCAGAAGATAATTGAGGAAAAAGAAAAATTGTAAAGTCCCCGACGTCTTGTTATTGCAGTTTCTGTGAAGTAAGTTCATATAGTTTAGTTATAAGTAATAGTAATGTAAATATATTTGAATTGAGCAGTTATTTGTGTGTAAGTGTAATTTTGAATTGGTTACTATTTGGTACAAAAAGGTGATACATTAACTAAATTGTAAAAAAAATGGTAATATATATGTGCTATATGTGCTTGAGTGGATACGGAATGTTTTACGATGGGATGATATGTATATGATGACACTACAGTGATTTAAATGTTATGAATACAGTATTAATGCCCACATGAACTTAGTAAACTATTAGGATACGATTGACATGTCAATAAGGTTATTTGTGCGTTTGTTCGGGTTTAGCACTTCTATGCTCTCTATTCAGCACTTTGGTGCTCTCTGATTAGTACTTCGGTGCTTTCTTCTTAACACTTTAGTGCTCTCTGTTAAGAACTACGGTGCTTTCTGGAGCGGTGTAGTTACCCATGTGTCCGAGTTTATTTACTAGAGTTCATCGGGCTAATGGATTAATGAAAAAGAGAAATGACAGTGAAACGTTACGAGCCTAATGTTCAAATGGTTATATGATGAATAGATGATACAAATGGTATTGAATTGTGGATTTTATGTGTACGGTACTAAATTGAATAATATATTAAATGTTGAATTGTTATATTACTCGGTTATACAATGAACTCACCTTATTATTGTGAAATGCTATGTTAGGCAATATTGTGACAAGTTAAGTAGTTGAAATATTTAATTGTAAATCAAGATAAGTTTATCATTTTTACTAAGCATTTGAAATGCTTGCCTAGTTGTTTTTCTTGTTTCTGTAGATTGTCGATTTGCGGAGTACATCGATCGGATCACCTCAAAGTTCACACTATCCAACTATTGACTCGATAGAGTTTTGCTTGTTTTAAAACTTGATTATATGACGTATATAAATGTCTCAAAATTATTGGTTAAGAACTTATTATATATATATGTGATTTGAATAATAGTTTTAGCTAGTTGAATTGGTTTGAATATGGTTAATATTAGATGCTAAGAAAGTTATGTTAACTTGTGTTTGTGAATTGGTAAAAGGTTATGATGTTTGAATGGAATTTACAAATGAGTAATTGAGTAGGATATGGTATGAAAATGAATGATATTGAATGATTCATAGGCATGTTGTTACCAATTGAACTTAATAGGTGAATTTGATATATATTTTGTTATGAACTGGTGTAAAATTTTGACATATTGAATTGGATGATTTTGCAAACAATTAAGTGCTTGAGTTGGGCTGATTTTAGTTAGTTCATATGTAGGTTCAATTGTGCTATTAGGCACAAATTGGTTATCATGTTTTGTTAGCATGAGAAAGGTATCAAAATGTAAGATTTTGACATTTTTGGCATGAGGTATTGATACCCAAAATAAAAGTACCGATACTTAGTGTTTTTCTTTAGATTTTTTTAAACATCGAGCCTTAAAATGATATTGATATAAAATGTAAGGTATCGATACATTAAAGAAAGTATTGGTACTTTAAGTCTGGTATCAATAATTTCGTGTTAAATTGATTTTTTTTGAAACATCGAAGTTAAAAAGGGTATCGGTACCTAGCAAGGGTATCAATACCTATTTTGAAAACTTTAAAAACATTGCAATTCGGTCTTATTTCATGCTCGGGTCAACAAAAGAGCTTTTGTAAGCTCGATTAAGGCTCAAATTTAATTGTATATTATAATATATAGGTATTTATGATATGATTGAATATCTGAATGATTTATTTATGGTGTACTTGATCTGAAATTAAAAAAATGTTGTAAAAAGGTCTCTTTTGATCTTTGGTTGATTTTAAAGCATTAGTATGCTCGTATAAGACCCGAAAAAGAATGTTCATGATATTCGATATTGTATTGTTGTTGATTGCATGAACGATCATGAATGATGATATGAAATGATGATTTTATTGTGAAATTGTCGATTTGTTACTACGATAACGATCGTAACATCCTATAACTTCGAATCGATTTATTGGAGTGCAGCGAGAGGTGTTACAAATTGAAGTTGTAAAGGATAAATGAAGTTAAGCATAATTTAAATAGATACTCATATTTATATAATTAAAATATTCATATTTTTATCCTAGATTAAAATATGGCATAAGTCCTTGTATTCTTCAAAAATTTGAAATTTAGTCCATGCATTTTTATTTTTAGGTTAGTCCTACTTTTTAGATATCAAAATTCAAGTTCAACTGTTAGCATTATTAAAAATACTTTGTTAAATTCATATTCATTATAAAGTCATTTTTATTCACATGAATATCGAGCATTTTTATTAAAAATGTGATATAAACAAAATTGACAAAAAATTTAACAATGTTAATAATTGGACTTGATTTTCAAATCTAAAAAGTAGAGAGATTAAATTCTTGAAAATAAAGTACAGGATTAAATTTCAAATTTGTGAAGAGTACATTAACTTATAACATATTTTAACCTTTATACTATTATTAATATATTTATAATTGTAATAAATATTTATTATTAAATTATTAATATTGAATAGTTTTTAATAATATATGAAGAATATTATTTGGAATTATTATTTTTAAAATTTATTATTAAAATAAAATTAAAATATTAAACAATTTATTAAAATAATAAATTACATGATTAGAGATAGATAGTTAAATATGTCTCTTTAATAATATTGTAAATTATAATATTTTATTAATTTTAAATATTTTAAAAATAAAATAAAATTTATTATTAATATAATAATATTAAATTTAACTTGAGTTAATTTTACATAAAAATAAGATAATATTTTTAGAAAATAACTTACGCTAAAGAAATGACTTCAATTTTAAAAGAGTAAATCATTTTACAGTAAAAATATTTATTTTCTATTAAGTTATAAATAATTACCAAATTATGTTTTATAAAATTAAAATATGGAGACTTGAAAATATTATATTTTATGAAATGTAAAACCAACTTAAATTATTTAAAATTAAAATATGGAGACTTGAAAATATTATATTCATTAAAAATATTCTCAAATTTTAATGATTAATCGGGGACGTGGATAAGGTGAACTAATAAATAACGGACAGCAATATAACAGTTAATTATGAACCGTTAGATTATCAATCATTCGATTAGATGAAATCTGACGGCGACTATATTTATTCCGCGGATCCCACAAATATCCAATGGACTCAGGTGTCGGCTTCAGTATTGTATTGTTTAACCGCCAGCTGTCAGTTTAATTCCCACTCGGCAACCGGCACGGGGAAGAGGTACTTCACTTGCCTTGAATGGCAGGTGAAAGTATCCCCCGCTTTCCCAACGAACAACTAAAGTTCATTGTTTATTCAAATCCCTATTAATCAAGAGATTAGAAAAAATTGTTTCATTGATTTGATTTCTTAGGGGTCCTTTTCCCCTCAGATCAAAGGTGAACAAATTATGGCGAGAAATGGAGATCCACAGGGCGACGGCGGCGAGCCAGTGCTGCCGAGAGCGTCTTCCAGCACCAGACTAAGGTCCAGATCCGACCCCTTTTTGGTGGTTTGCCGTTGTTTTAGTGTTATAACGTCTCTCACTGCGATTCTCTGCATTGCCGTCAATGTTCTCTCTGCCTTTCGATCTTTCAAGAACGGAGCCGATGTATGTATAATCTGTTTCCTTTTCCTTTTCCTTTTTTTATTTCTACTTAATAATTTTTGACACTTTTCTTTCCTTTACCCATAAAAAAATAGGTTTTTGACGGGATTTTTCGGTGTTACGCTGTTGTAATTGCCTTCTTTGTGGTTCTGGCGGAAACAGAATGGGGATTCATAATCAAGTTCTGGAAGGTTAGGGAATTTATACTCTCAAATATGTAATGATAATTAATTTTAGATAAAATCATCAAATGCTGAGTTAAAAAACTTTAAAATGCAGGTTTTGGAGTACTGGGCTGGTAGGGGTATGCTGCAAATCTTGTATGTCTTATATTGCAGTAAGATTTTTCTTGTTTTTTCCCCCCATAATGCCAAATTTTTACTAATTATGAATTTCATCCTTCTACAAGAACTGAGAAGTCTACCATCTTTTGTTGGAATTTGGTCCTCGTATTTAACAAAAACTGATAACCTAATTCAGTTGAACAGCTGATTCTTACTAATTTGTTATATATGTAAGCTGTTGAAATGTTGAATTTTACTAGTTATTGCAGATAAATTAATGAATTGTTAATTTCCGTGTTAGCAGTTTAATGATAAGTTTTAACATTGTTACACAATTGGACTGACTTGTGAGTTTATATAACATATGAGCATCAAATTATAACAAATTAAAGCAGAGGACTAGCTTTTCATTTTTCAAGATGAGTTTCATAATTAGACCAAAATTTTTTACTCGGTAATACTTGATTTTTCAATTTTTTGTTAAATAATCAATATTTTTCTGTTTTAATTTCTTTCTAAATTTGCTATTATTGGCTCCAGCGTTGCAGTAATGACAAGAGCTTTCCCTGATTATACAGTAAAGCAACAGGATCTGGTTCTTCTTCAGAACATAGCAAGCTATATGCTCCTTGCCTGTGGTGTAGTTTACATTTTCTCGGTAAGATAATGAACCTAATGTCTTATGTTGCTTTGAGAATTTCTAGGTTCACCTATCTTAAAAATGGATAGGAAGGTTGATGGAATACCGACCAAGAGTATGATTCATAATAATTCAACTGAATTACACATTTACCATGTCTTTTTTTCTTTAATCTTGGATTCTAAGTATGGTTTGAGTGTCATGGTGCCTATATATGGAATCCGTGATCATATCTTCATAGCTATGCTTGAAAATGTGTCTAATGTGATGCTGGATATGTTTACTTCAAGAAAAATAAAGAGTGAGATGTTTGAGGTTTATCATTCACTTTCATGTCTTGATAAAATATAGTTTGGGGTGGAATTGAGCAAAGGCTTCAGAACTGTGATTTTGAGTTGAGTTTATGTTTACTCCTTGATTGTACTGATAATAATTTGTCAGGGAATCTTATGCATTGGTTTTCTCAAACGTTCTCGCCAGCAAAAGGAAATTACAAGGGAACAAGCAGTTCAAGATCTGGAGGTAAGTTATGAGAGTTGTTCAAAGCTGGCCTTTTGGTCTACATCTTGCCTTGATGATTTCTTATTTATGTATTCTTTTATTTGATCAATTGGAGGTCTAGTCATACTCTGAATGCTTCTTTTTTATATTCAAACCTCCCCTACCACATTATAATCAAGTGTTCTTAAGTTGACAAATGAGCTGTAAGAACCCATTCTTGCCGTGCGTTACAAGTGATTGTTGTTAAGATAAGTACCAATTAAGGAATATTATATATGTTGATACATTTCCTAGACTACTCCTGAACTCCCCAAACCCCTGAATAATTACTCCTTTGAGGAGGACATTACGCGTCTAAGTTCCACTCGGACCCACAACCTTTCAGGAGTCTTGAACAGTTCATTTTAAGGATATTTTCTAACATTTAATACATTGCTTACTTTTAACTGAATTCAAGAAAAAAGTGATGCATTAATTACACGGCATTGGTTAACATTTCTCTTAAGAAATTTATCAATAAACACCTTAACATGATAATGAATATTGGAGATTTTGCAATATGGTATTGATTTGTAGGGTATTTCAGGCTAATATTGTGGAAGTATCACAGCTGTGAACTAATTTTCTCATCAAATACCATAATCTCATGGACATTTATATGCAGGAATTGGAGAGAAGAAGAGAAGAACTTGAACAATTGCTGTTGGCAGAAAGGGTATGAGAGAATGTGGGTGATTAAGTCAAATGGAGAAAGGGACATCATGTCCTTGTTGTGTGTAAGTGTTTTCTCCCTGAGACAGGCAAGGAACCTGACATCAAGAATGGTTCAACTTAAAGATGCTTCCTTGTACTCATTCTCATCCTCTTTATATTTTCCGATGCTTTCTTCAAGTAGGATACTAAGAAACATCATTTCCTGTACTATTCTTTCTGATTGCTTATAAAATAGTTTGCTCATTAGAACCTTCATTTTCTCTTGTCTTTTATTTATTTGTGTAAATCATTTTTCTTTGTTTAGTGACACAACGAATCTTTGAACATAATTTCTGTTGAGTTACGTATAAATGATTTTTTAAAAATTATGTTTATAACTTTTTTAAAGTATTATATATATGTCAAATTCTGCTGTTTGTCATTGCACTATGTGTATGTTACTGATTTAGTATTTATACTCTAATTTAGCTATTTTTAATCCATTTTTTTAAAAAAAATGAAATTTTGTTCTGACATTAAATTCATTAAACTAAATTATATAATTTCAAAATCTTATATGATAAATAAATCATCTATAATGTTATGTCAATTTACTAGCACTGCCATATCATTTCAATTGATTTGATTTTCAAAATTTGAAAACAAGGTTACTCAATTTTAACTTCAAGTCACACATTCCATTTTGTTAGGAAAAGCTATATCCTTTTTCAGAATTTTATAAAAAAAAGATTTTATTTGAATTTTATACGCGTTTAAATGAGTGAATTATATTTAAGAAAACTACATCTAAAAGTATAGCTCCTTTCCTTAATAGGACATAATATCCTCGTTAGTTCCACAATAGTAGCATTGTTGCTGCAAGTCCAGCAGACATAACAAAAGAGAAATTAAAAAGATAAAAAGTAATAGCCAACCGAGCATCCGTTAAAATTACGTCATGCATGATTAACATTTAAGTACTGAGTTTCATCTTGGACACCCCCAATAAATAAAAATAAAAACAATCAGCTTTCATTCATTCTCTGTAAGAATGGTTGAAAAATAGCTAACCTGCATCACTAGGAGAATCATATGATAGGATTCTGTAGAAGTCCACATTCAAAGATGGTATACATATAAGACCATTTTAAATTTATAATATAGAATGTGGTTTCAAAAAGTTTCCACCACATAATTTGTAAAACAATCTTGGTTTCTTTTGATACCGATGACCAAGGGCCAACATAAAATAATACTCATTTCAGGTCTTTCTTCTCAGATGAACTTGAATTTTGGGAGTATTTCTTGAGCCATCTCTGCTTGTTCTTCTCGGATGCATTTTGATTTTCAGTGAACTCTGTTAACCCTTGTCTCAATGCTCCAAGGTTAACCCCATCACCCACATATATGCTTGTTACTCCCATCTTCGAGACCTGCCATCGTCATTACAAATTCTGTTACACTCTGGCGGATCTTGGCATGGGCCTAAGTAAAATTTTAAAAAAATTATGAATGGGGGGGTGCTTTGCCCCAATGACCCTCTGCCCCTACTGTTAAGTGAAACAAAACATAATACCAAAGCAACCCTTACCAATAACCATAACAAAGAAAAACTAAAAAGATCCTTAAAACCACAATGCATAAACATGTAAGATCCTAATATCCGACTCCATGAAATACTTAGTATGTTACTCAGATTCAGATGTGAATATCCTAAACAGGTATTAGTCCAACACAGATATGCTCAACTTTCCCAAGTTTTTCATATGCTTGGAGAGATCTAGGAGGGTCAAATTCCCACCATATTCATATCCATATATGTACTGGATGCAAGTGCTAGACACGGGTGTTTCAAGAAAAATGAAGAGAGTATCATAAAATACCAGCAAGTGAGCAGAGCAAAAAAAGAAAAGAAAAAAGAACAGGAAAATCGAGAAGATAGGAAAACTCGTTCTTACAGCTTGTATGTTCCTATCCTCATCATCAAAAAAGAGCATTGAGTTGAAGGGAATCCCAGTCCTTGAGTGAATTCTCTGGAAATGATCGGTCTTGTGTGTCCAGCTGGAAAATATTTCCTGAATGGTCCAAAAGAAGAATAATTTAATGCAATTGCAACGGAAAAAAAGAGCGATCACTGTTCAATTACTATGATATTCATATCCTTGCTAGCAGAAATTTATTGACGAACAAAACCCCAAATCATGTCATTAATAGTCAACAAAAGCCCAACTTGCATATGTATAAGCACTTAGACTATTATATTACAAAGAAAATAGATACATAAGAAAAGTCTCCATGAATAATTCAGTATATGAGGTCTAATGGCTACAACTACAAGTAAGAATATGCCAAAACACATAATGTTTATATCCTTATTTAAAAGTACACAAGAAGAGTTTCAGAGTAGGTGGCTACCTTACTCGGAAAAGGGAGTGAATGCAGGGACAAGTATATGTCTGATATAAGTACATTCAATTCTTTAAAGTTTTCTCATGTACTTGGAGAATCATATCTCAATACCTATGTCTGAATATGCATAAGATATTCGTTTCAAAAAGGGATAATTCAAGAAAAATTGAAGAGTTGGGGCAACATTGGTTTTTAGTAAAGAATTAAAATATGCAAGATCCTTCAAGATAGAAAGAAGAAAGAAAGAAAGAAAAATCTTTTAGCTACATTATTCTACACAGCCTGTAAGTATTGCTGCACAAAACCCAAGTTGTTAGTTATGTTACTTGGAGGGTTGTATCCCAAACCATGTACGGATATGAAAAGTTCCTTCTAGACAGAAATATATAAATATAAATATATATATATACAGGGAAAAATGATTCTAAGTGACTAACCTTAGCAACAAACATAGACTTGATATTCAATTTGTCAAGAAATGTGTTAGCTATATCTGCAGTAGGAGACCTAGAGGCAATAGCTAGATCAATCCCTTTCTCCTTGAGTGCGGTTATTATGCCTTTAACATGGGGGTACATCGATGGCATTTCGCGTTTGGATCGACACTCACTGAAAATCAACCATGTGAACAAACCATCAGCAATTAAAAAATGTCAAGCCAAGCAACCAAAAACAGGTTATTTCATGGATTGGAAAGAAACAGAGAAAGGGGGACAAGATACAAAGGCCAATACCATAGGCAATCATATTTGTCATACAAACAAGATAAATTTGGTCAGGATTTTATCACTCGACTCTACCTCTGATGGGTGTACAAAACCAAAGCAGTTCAGAGTACTGGAACATGCAAAACAGTAGAAACTAAAGAGAAACTAAAGAGTTAATGCAAATACTCCACCCTATGGCCTATGGCATATATATCAATAATCAGGAGATAAAACCACACCACGACAGGAGATATTACTGGGTCCGGCCCCTCAACAATTTCAATGGTCTGAGCATTGGTAAGTGATGTAAATCACCAAATTCAGATATGCAAATAGAAGTAAGATTACAGATAAGAACAAAGATATCTATTTGTGGGTATTTCTACCAAAATTGCTCAAATACTAAAAAGAAAAAAAAGGAAAAAAAAACCCAGAAAAGTAGGAAAGAAATGAAACCAGTAAAAAGGCCAGAGAGTGTAATCGAGATCGAAAACGACCAAACGAGGAAGAACTTGGAACATCCCAATCATCCGCATGGCTTCCTCCTTTACTTTCTCGTCTCCCATTTTTGTTTTCGATTCTCTTCTCTATTTCTGGGTTTGTTGAAAATTATGGGAAACAAGAGAAGAAGAGAAATTGGACTTGGGATCAACAAGAATTTGGTTTAATAATAAAAGAACATATTCTTCCAAAAAGAAAATCAGAACATATGGATCAAATTCGACCATTTTTTTTACTTGTATTGTTATTGTAATGAGTAGAGGTGGCTAAATTGGTAGGCTGAACCGGCCCACTACGGTCCTATATTACACTCGATCCAACTACCTCTTTGTACGGTTTAGAGATATTTACAAAAAAAAAAATTCAGATCAAGCCCAAAATTAACCCGGTTCGGTTTACTTAAATGGCTATTGCAAATTTTATTTTAGTAATAAAGTTTAATATTAGTAATAATTTTACATATTAAAAATATTTTATTGAAAAATATTTTTAAATTATGTTTAATTTTATTTATCTCTTTCAGTTTTAATGTGCGGTTATCCACCTTCATGTGTATAATGTATATAAAACTTCAAGTTCAGCTTAATCAACCTTGGTTATTATTAAGTTTATATAAAAATTAATTATTATAAAATATTATATTAAATTATTTATCGCTCCATTCATAACTAGAGCTATCATGTGCTAGATTTTGGTCCAGTTTCAATAAAATTTTTAAGTCCAAACATATTTTTTGGGTTAATCTAGTTGGACCCGAAAGCCTATTTCACAGTTTAGATATTAATATAGTATTAAAAAATATTTTTACATTAAGATTAAGATTAATATATTTTTATCATTAATTTTTTAAAATATTATTTAAATTGAACTCGAGTTAAATTAAACTGATTTGAGACATGAAAATCTTTGTCCAAGCCCAACTTAAATCGAGTCAAATCTACCGAGTCTAATGGGTTACTCGATCCATGAATAACTATAATAATACACAATTAGACCCTATTAAGAATATTTTTATATATTTAAAATGAAAAAATAATTTTACATAATTATATGGGTAATTATTTTGTCCACTTCCAGTGGAGTAAAAAAAATTCTACAAGCAAGTTTAAGATGATGTCAAGTGTAATACCCCTTACCCGGTCCGGTCGTCGGACTCAAGCTTCAGGATGCTACAACAATTAACAAAACCAATCACAAACATTTCTGACTTTAACATTCAATAAATCAACAAAACAATTCATAATACATGTTTAACATGATTTACAAACAATTTCAATTCTTCATCGAGCTTATGAAAGCTCCTAGTTGACCCGAGTGCAAATAAGGACTAATTTGTGAAGTTCTAAATAACTAGGGAAAAATCACAAAATATGGTTACATAGCCGTGTGCCTAGGCCGTGCTATAAACTACAACCGTGTAAGCTGGAGTCACACGATCATGTGACCAGATAGTGTAACTCACTGAAGCCATGTGGACTTAAATGCAAAAATTTACAAATAATCACATGATTGTGTAGCTGGGCCATGTGAGAGATTGAGACTGTGTGAAAAATACATTGACCAAATCTATAGTACCACACAAGCCTGTGGTTAGCCTGTGTAACAAACTGAAACTGTGTTTAACCAAAAGCTCCTAAAACATAAAGAGCACACGGTCGTGTCCTATGCCTATGTGTGACACACGGCCGTGTGTTAGCCCATGTATGCAATTAGGTACCTTATTATGCAAGTTACAAAACCAAGTTTCACATATGCCATAAGTATGCACTTAACTATTCTTTAGACCTATTCAAAATGCACCAAAAACATACCAAAACATATCATTTTCCTAATTCTAACCAATATGCCTCAAGGCACCATCAGAATCAATACCAAAGTTCATCTCATTTCATACCAACAAAGTGAATGGCCAACATATACCATAAACACAATCAAACTACCAACTTTCATTCACCTATTATTGACGAAAAAATATCAAATACACAACCTATGAGATTGATATCCAAAACCATCCACATGTCATACCTAAAACATCCAATTTCATCATCAAGCTTTTATACCATAATCTCTAACATAGTCTTACCTATTCAAACATTACATAACGTAACAAATCATGCCAAACATTCATATAATCTATCACTTTTCCCATGCTTAACAACCACATTCAAAATTACCATTTCAAACCATGATCAAACGTGTCAAAAGATCATCAAGCACACATTCTTTATACAACACCATTCACACTTTACTATTACAAAATACTTATATACAATTTAACCCCTATTACATGCCGCATAATCAAATTGAACGTTTAAAATTCTACCAAAATGGAGGCTGGATAATGTGATCTTCGAGATAATTCAATCGTCGAGTTTTGCAAAACGATAACTACAGGAAATAAAAAAACGAATCAAAGTAAGCTTCTAATAAGCTTAGTAAGTTCATAGGTTTGAAACATTATAACTTACCTTATTTCCACAATTACAAAATAACACAATTAACTAAATAATTTTCCCTGTTACCATAATTCATATAATCAGGTGAGTTTATCATGTATATAATGCATAAAACATTTCATTCAATATAATTCAACCACAATCTAAGTTATGACATCAAACCATTGAACATATGCACTTTTACATTATATAACTATACTTTATCACTTTATAATACTTTTACCATTCATCTATATTCAATAACAATATTAGTTTAGCCCGATAAACCATAATAAACAGATACGGATACACAGGTAACCACCCAAAACACACTTGATTGCGCGAACGAGTCATACCATCCATAGACACATCTGGGCACTAAGTGCCAAGCCCGTAGGCTACACATCCTCTCCAAGAAACACAGCTGGTCATTGTAAAAATAACTCGATAATCCACAACAAATGTTGGATTCCGGTACGATCAGTGAATAAACAGTACATCATCATCTTATCTCATGTTAAACCTGTACAACACGTGAAATAACCCTATTTGTGTAACGACCCGAATTTTACCGTTACCAAAAAAGTGTATTTTCGGGTCTTCGTTTCTGAAAAACGGATTCGTAAATACTTATTAAAAATATTTACGAAGTAAAATGAGTGGTTAATTAGAGTTTAATTAAGTGAATTTAATTTAATTAATAGTAATTAAGAAAAAGGACTAAATTGAATAAGGGGTAAAAGTTGAATTATAGATTAAAAGAAAATAAAAAAGACTAAAAAGGAAATTATACAAAAAGTATAAATTGAGGCGGTTTACCGTGAAGAAAATCTAAGATTTTTTTTATGTTTAGTATATTATTATATAATTATATTATTATATAATAAAGATATTTTATGTTTTAATTATATTATATTATATTATATTATATTATATTATATAAACTAAAGAAACAAAAGAAAGGAAATAGAAACAGAATGAAACGAAACAGAGAGCAGGGGAGAAAAAGAAAGAAAGAAAGGGAGAAAAGAGAAAATTTAAGGTTTGAAGCTTTAAGCTTTAATAGGTAAGTCAATCAAGCTCTTTTTACTTAATTTTGATGTTTTAGAAGTTTTAGAACAAAGTTTTGATGAAATTAAGTTGATATTTTGAAAGTTATTAGATTTCTAGATATTGTCCATGTTAAATAAAATGATGAATTAAGGGCTAGATTGATAGAAATTCAAGTTAGAAATGATATAAGGATTGAATTGTAAAGTGATTCATAAGTTTTATGCTTTAAGGACTAAATTGAAAGAATTTCGAAATTATGGTTTTATGATGAAAAATAGATAATTATGTCTAAGTTTGGTTAAAAATTGAGTAGAAATAAAGTATGAATTAAGATAGAAAAGTAAGTGAATTTAGTTAGGATTAAATTGAAATTAAAGTAAATCAACATTTTGTACTAAGACTATTTTGGACAGCAGCAGTAGTCTAGGTTTGAAGAATCACCAAAAATTGTATAAATTGAATTAGAGGATGAATAAAATATGGAATTAAATATTATTGAGTCTAGTTTCTTATAGAAGAAACGATATAAGCAATTGGATTGTAAATTATGAGATATAATGAATTTTTTGAGATAAGGTCAGAATGAATTCGGGTTCCCCTGTTTTGACTTTGGAAAATCGCCAAAAATTGAAGAAAAATAATTAGAGGCTTAATGTTATATGTTTAGAATCCCTAATGAGTCTATTTTCAGGAGAAATCAACGGGAATATTATCCGAGTTCTTTACTATGAGATAATTAATTTTTAGTGAAGAAAGGACGAAACTGTCAGACAGCAGAATAGGGGTGAATTTGAAGAATAAACTATACTTAATGGCTAAACCAAAAATTCTGAAAATTTTATTGTAAGAAGATTTGTGAGTCTAGTTTCAGGAAAAATTAGCGGATCTTAATTTAGAATTCTGTAACTCAAGATATGAATTAGTAATGTATTAATGATTATGAATTGTATTAATTTCGTAGTCAATGTGGTACCGGAAATCTCGGCTAAGAAAGGATAAGACAAAGTCAACGGGAGTTAGCTCGAAAATTACGGTTTGTATTTCTATAATCCGAACTTAGTCATTATTTATTATATTTATATACATATGGAAAATGTTAGTGATTGAATTATGATGTTTTACAATTGAAATAGATTGATTTTAGTATGCGATGAATTTATTGAATTTATATTGATTGAAATTATTTTGATTGAAATTATATTGATTGAATTATATAATATATATGACTTATGTAGAAATTTGAATATTGAATGAATGTTATATTGAAAAATATATTGATTGGAAATATGAGGAAATTGATATGAATATATGAGATTGTGATATTTGAATGTTTGGTATTGAAAAGTGAATTGAATTGTATTGAATTATGAATTAATGTGCATAATTGAAATATATTTGTTGAATTGAATGAAATTGTATGAATTGTGAAAATGGGTAAATATGTGTAATTATCGGAATGAGATATTGATGAAAGAATTATTAAATTGAGAAAGTGAATGAAATACTCTATTAACTAGTCGGGCTGAGTCGGATATAGTTGGCATGCCATAGGATATGGAAGTGTACGGGATTTGCCGGCTTTATCGATCAGGCACTTTATGTGTCGTATTTTAGGCACCTCGTGTGTCGTATCAGGCACCTCCTGTGTCGTATCAGGCACCTCCTGTATCGTTTTAGATGTGTCGTATACTGATCAGGTACTATGTACCGTTTTAGGCACAATGTGCCGTACTGGTGTGTTTGGGTTGGAATCCGTGTATCCGTCAAAGTCCGGATTTGTTAATAGGGGTAAATAAGTGAAAAATAAATCGAATAAATTTGATTGATCAAGCTATTGAAATGAAACGAGAAATTGAATTGAGAATTGAAAATTTAGATATGAAATTGAAAATATGAACCAAAGGTTCATGAAATGATTGGAGTTCGAATTGATGATATATGATGCCACTTGATGAATTGAAATGTGATTTGAGATATATGAATCGTATGTATATACTGAAAGCTACCAGGGATAGTAAGTTGATATGATATAAATGAAATTGACAGTTATTGAAATGAATTAAAATGGAATATGATTGATAAGTGTATAGTTGAATATAGTTTAATGATATTGAATTGTGAGTAAATTAAGGAAAGCTATACCGAGTAGTAAGTGAAAGAATGGAGTAAATAATAATGGATTTAGTTAAGAATTGAACAATTATGTTATTGTGTTTATTATATGATTTGTATAAAATTTATATGGCAAGTAGTTGAAATTTATCTATGAATAAATAATTGCATAATTGTAATTGTTATTATGATATTAAGTATTTGTTATATTATTAAATGTTCGGATTATAGAAATGCCACTGAGTATACCATACTCAGCGTACGATTTGTTTCCGTGCGCAGGTTAAGTAAAGATAGTACGTTGAATCAGCATCCCAAGACGATCCCAAATTCATTAAGGTAAAGTATGTTGAGTATTGATAATGGCATGTACCCAGGATGTTTAATGAGAGTCATTTAGGTTGTAAAAGTATTGATGAAATGAGTAAATTATGGTTGGCAACGGTATGTAGTATGAATTTTGAAATTTACTAAAAATTCGTAGTGATTCTAAATTAGTCCCGAATTGAATTTACTGTTCATATTGGACCGCGAGGGCCCATTAAAGGGACGACATCTTAAAACTAGGATGTGTGTGAATATTTATAATTAATGACCGAAATTGGATTGTACTGACTGGTAATGTCTCGTAACCCTGTTTCGGTGACGGTATAGGGTTAGGGGACGTTACAATTTGCATGCCATCCTATGTTCATTCGGGCTCAATATATCTAACAATATAACATTTTTCAATCCAATCCTTTTTTCACCTTTGTACCAATTTACAACTTTTAAGTATACAATCCAAAATACACAATTCAAGCATAAACATTACATAAATACATATAACTATATCGTATCAACTTACCAGGTGATAACAACAATAGAAGAAATCTCAAGGACTAATATGCTATTTTCCCTTTTCCTCAATTATCTTCTGGTTGATTCGTTTCTTGATCTATATGGTTATTCATTTTAAATTATTAGCTCTAAATAACTTATAACATCTTATTTGATGCATATGACATCCTATTATCATTTTCACAATTCCTCTAAAGTTTTGCAATTTATTCAATTTAGTCTGTAAAACCGAAACACGTATATTTTTCACATTTAAGCCCCAAACTTTTAATCCAGATTCAAAAGCATCCTTATACAACTCTCAAACATCTATGTTTATAAATATTTCATGTAAATTTCAACATATTCTCATTTTAGTCCTTAAACTCAAAACTAACAAAAACCACTTTACCAAATAGTCCTATTTTACAATAACGCTCCAAACTCAACCATTTAGCATCAAAAACCTCAAAAATCAACAATGGTAACTTTTCAAAACTTTGATTGTTTTACGATTTAGTACCCAAGTTAGTTAGATTAAACTACAATGATTTCAAAAGCATAAAATTTACGAAAAACGAGTTTGAAAATCATTTACATGCAAGGACTTAAGCTTGGCTGAACTTCATTGGCTACAAAAATGGTGTTTTTGGTGGGAGAGAAGAAAAGTGAAAAAGATGAGGTTTGGTTTTATGTTTTAAGTCTTTATTAATTTTATTTTAACTTTAATTAAACTAAAATACATTATAAAAAATGACCATTAACCATCCACTATAAACAATTATGACATAATTGCTATTTAAAACTATTCAATTATGCTTTTATACTCATTTAGCACATATAAATTAACAGCGATTAGCTTTTGTAATTTTTATGTTTTAGTCCTTACACCACAATAACTAACAGGTCAATAAAGTTATCAAACTAAAAATTATTATAACACTATAAATGATTCGTAAATATTAATAAATAATATTTATTGACTCGATCATCAAAAATGGGGTTCTAAAACAACCGTTTTCGGTACCACTAAAAATGAGTTGTTGCATCATGTGTCTTTCTTAATTATTTAATTATACTATAAAAACAAATGGCATCAACCTAGACTCGCTTGTAAATTTTTTTTACTCCACTCACCAAGGTAATTATCCTAATTATATAAAATAAATAACAATGCAGGACACTTTATTAGCAAGATGTGAAAAAGTTTTGTATAAAATAATATATTTATTTTTATTTAATATTTTTAAGTACATCAAATACAATTAAATTATATATATGATAGTACAAAACAAATATTATTTATTAAGTTTTGATTTGTGTAAATATATTATTTTTAATTATAAATAAAAATTAATATAATGTTGTTAATTGATAATAGATTATGGTGGGTAAAAATAAAATTTTATAATAAATATATTTATGAAAAATTGATATAAATAACAAATGAGACCTTAGTTATAAATATTGACAACTATGGACTTGGGCTCAAATTCCATTATGGGTATATTTTTCTATGTAAAAGCTATAAAATAAGAAACACCCTCACAATAATACAATTTACTTTATAAAGCAAAGATATATTCGCCATTGCCCAATTGAGTTGGTGCCTTGTTGACTTATGATATCAACTCAATCAAATGTTTAATATATAATTAGATTAAATTATGACACACTCAAGCAAAGTTTTTAGAACTGAGCCAGTGGTCAAATTGGACGGGCCATTGGTTTGTTGGTCCAACCAGTTCGACTAGTCTGTCCAAATAAATCGTTAAAAAATCATTAAAAAAAATCTTATTCAACCATTTTTTTGCCTACTTCAACCAACTTGTACTGATTCTAGGGCAGTAGCGAACCCGGAGGGTTGACAGGGGCCCGATCCCCCCTAAAATGGATATTTTCTATTTAAGCCTCTTAAAATTTTAAATTTGTAATAGTAAAATTGCACTTTGGGCCCCAAAAAATGATAAAAATTTGATTTAATTCTTTAAAAATTATAAAAGATTTAGGTTATTAAAATGGTAAAATTGCATTTTTACTATCGTGAAAATATACAATTTAATTTCGTCCCCTAAAAAATTTTCTGGTTTTGCCCCTGTTGTAATGACCGAAAATTCATGGGCATCGGAAAAGTACGTTATCGGGCCTCCGTCTTAGTGAAATGAGTTCGAAAATAAATTAATAGAAATATTTATGAGTCTAGTAGTGTGTTTAATTAGGTTTTAATTAAGTGAAATGTAGCACCCCAAACCCGGCCCAAAAGTTATGGCCGGATCCGGCATGCCACATCAAAAACGTTAAAAAAAAAATTTTCATTCTAAGTCCAGAAAATCGTACTTGATGTTCAAAAGATTAATTCATTAAAGGTTAAAGTGAATGGAAGCTGTGCACCAGGTAGGAAACCGGAAAAGAGGAGGTGAGTCTATCAGACTACTTAAGTACCAAGCTCCCTTCGGATCCAATCCTAGACATACACACCGCCATTGCCACACCTTAACGTCATGTATATTTCTAGGAAACCGATTTGATTAAGTCATTTTTAGGAAAAGTGATTAATTTTATAAAATACTTTCATTGCGGAAGCTTTACTTGTTGTCGTGTTATTTTGAAATCAATTGTTATTATTATTTTTTTTGAAAACGCGCCCTAAAGCTATCCAATTTCAACAGTTAAAATAAGTAATACATATCTTAGTAATACATATTAAAACCATCAAAAATAATTAAGCGGCCTTATTACATTTAAAAGCCCAAAAACTTCAAACGTAAATAAAAGGATGTCCAGTTCACCAGAAGAAAATCAAACTTTCAGAACGGGTGGCCACTCCGAATTCCCTCACAGCTCCAAGCCCACTATGGTTGGGGATTTCCTGCGTGGATGAAAATAAAAGGGTGAGTTTGGGAAACTCAGGTGTGTAAGGAAAACCCATTCAAAGCCCAAGTCAGCTCAAGCCTATTGGGCCTAAGCCCATTCCAAGAATAAAGTGGTCTTGGGCGAGCCCTTTTCAGATTATAATAAAGCGGGCCTTAGCCCTTATTCAGATAATGATATGGCCCATAGGCCCATTTGGAAATACATGCAACATCAATAACATATGCAAGCCCATTTGGGAGACTACTCAACCCACCAACCACTACACTCCACCCGTACCAGCCATACACTCCATGTGGGAATAGCTCAACCCACCCAAATTTAACACTCCACAATTCTGACCTTGCTTCAGCTCGATTAACAAAGAATTGAGGCAAAGCCTCCAAGATGTGGACAAGCCACTTCCAAGACTTCCTCGTCAATATCCCAATCCCATGCATCAGATAAAACAACATGGCATGCAAGAAATAACAACAAATCAAACATGCATTTAGGTCAATTTAACCTAGGGGTATTTCGGTAATTTATCTACTAGGGGTAAACGTAAATTTTCCACTTTTAAAGGTATTTCAGTAATTTATCTATTTTAGGGTTTTTCATGCATATTCCTACTTTTCACGTACTAACAGAATCACGTACCGAGGTTTCTTACCGAATTGGGCCGATTTGGCCCATCATTCCAATTTTGACCCATTAAGCCCAAAAATATCGAGAGCACAGAAATCATGCACTTTGCAGTCCAAATTTTGCAGCTTACCAAAAACATTAATCGATTTACCTCACGAGCATTCGCACACTCGCAACTTTACAAAATATCGGTTTTCGGCATTTCGGCTTTTCGACTTTTGCCGATCCAGACTAAGAAAGAGCGTGTTAGTTACACACTGCTTATGCACGATATGCCGACGAGATCCACACACGAACCGCCTACAATTGGATTACTAACACGTTAATCTAACTATTCAAATACAAACTACGTATTAACCCCTTACAATATTCGGCCAACCACACCTACAGATCATAGTAAGCTTATAAGAAATCAATAAGCAACTCATTAACAAATTTTTGTCAATGTTTACCACATAATCATAATTTCACTGCAAGCTGTCTTCCTGAGCAACAGTCACTAAATTATTTATAACTGGAGCTACGAAACTCCAAATCAAGTTCCGTTAATTTTCCCTGAAAATAGACTCATATATCTTCTATCCATAAAATTTTCAGAATTTTTGGTTTAGCCAATCAATACCAGATTTTTCTCAAAGTTTCCCATGTTTCACTGTTTGACTAATCTGACCACTCTTCATTACGAATCAAATTTCTCATTGTACAGAATTCAAAATATGTTCTTGTTTATTTCATTAGAAACTAGACTCAATAAGCTTTAATTACATAATTTATTCAGCTTCTAATTCATCTCCCACAATTTATGGTGATTTTCCAAAGTCACGTTACTGCTGTTGTCCCAAGCAGATTTATTACCAAATCACTCTTTCACACATACCTTGCATGCATGTTATTTAAACATGTATATCACCAATCAATCATCATATATCTATGATTTTACTTAAGTATAATCTCCATTTCATCATTTTAAAGCACAACATGTTAGCTGATTTTTTCCCCTTAGCATCTAAGGCACATGCATGCTCATTTGTTTGGCTCAACTTCACCTATCTTCCATTTTTCATCAAAAGAACATGAAACAACAACCATTTCCTTCATTTTAATTCATGACTAAATGCTCACAACACAACTAAAAACTAAAATATGCTTCAAGAGTTAAGGTAGAATCAATAAGAACTCACGAACCTCAAAATAGAAGCAAGGTACCAAGAACTTACCTTCAATTTTCCTCCTCCTAATGACCGAATACTCAAGAGCTTTCTCCTCTCCTTTCTCTTCTCTAACTTTCAGCTATGATGAACAACGATGGACAAAACTTTGTTCTTTTCACCCCTTTTTCTTTTAATAAAACTTCATATTTCATCCATTTAATTCTTTAATACAAAAGACATGAAATTCTTATCATGAAACATTTACCTAACCCATTATCATGAAACATTTACCTAACCCATTATCATGGAACATTTACCTAACCTATTATCATGGAACATTTACCTAACCTATTATCAATTTGTATCAATTTGTACCATAAATTATGGATATCAAGTGCACATTTTGTCTACAACAACATGATGGCTGGCCACTTCATGTAAAATGGGAGGTTTATCATGCAAATCCTCCTATTTTGCACTCCTATTTATTTGGTCACTTCAATTTAGCCTATAGCATTTTCAAACATTTTCACATAGGTCCTATTTCATAATTTCACTCACAAATGACAAAATTAAAGCATGAAATTTTGCCAACATTCACAGAATTCCCGAAAATTGGGGCGTTACATGAAATTAGTTCAATTTAGAGTAATTAGTAAAAAAGACTAAATTTAATTAAGGGTAAAAGTTGAATTATAGAGTAATAGAAAATAAAAAGGCCTAAAATGGAAATTAAGCAATTTATATGAAATGAGGCGGCATATATGCATTAAAATTTAAGATTTTATTTAAGTTATATATAAATATTATATAATTATTAACCATCATTATGGTTTTATATTATTATTATTATTATTATTATTATTATTAAATAAAGTAAATAGTAGACAATTGTATGGTTATAATTAAATATATGTGTAAAATGTAAGAAAATACACTTGTAATATATTTGTATATTTTCTTAAATAATAAGTAAAAGATATTTATTGATTATTATTATTTAATTGATATTATATTAGTGAATAAATTAATAAGTTGACAAATGTAGGATAATGAGATGATACATGTGTAATAATATGTATAATACAATTGTAATACAAGTATTATTTATTAAGTAGATATTTATTATTTATTATTAATAAGTAAAAGATATTTATTAGATAAACAATTAAAACAAGATTTTTGGTATGAAAAACAAATTAGATAATAACATTTGTAATAATATAAATATGTACACTTGTTATATAATTATTAATTTACTTAATATTAAAGTAAAAGATATTTTAATATATGATATTAGTATTATATTATGTTAATAAAACAAAAAGCATAAAAGAAATAAAAAAACAAAGAAACAAAAAAAAGAAACAGAGAGCATTTCGAAGGTAGCAGGAAAAGAAAGAAAGAAAAGAAAAAGGAAAAACTAAGGGTTTAGGGTTTAAAGCTTTGATAGGTGAGTCAATCAAGCCCTTTTCTTTTAATTTTTATGTTTTAGAAGTCTTAAAACAAGATTTTGATAGAATTAAGTTGATAGTTTGGAAGTTCATAAGTTTTTAAGTATAGTTTATGTTGAACAAAAAGAAGAATTAGGGATTTAATTGAATGAATTTTAAGTTAGAATTGATTAAAGGATTAAATTGTAAACTAGGCTATAAGTTTTATGTTGTATGGATTAAATTGAAGAAATTTCGAAATTAGGAAAATATGCTGAAAAATTAATAGTTAAATGTAAGTATGGAGGAAATTTGAATAGAAATAAAGTATGAATTGAATTAGAAAAGTAAATAAAATTATTTAGGATTAAATTGGGAATAAGGTAGGAATTGATTAGAAATTCAATTATTTATTTTAATTAGTGTTGTAATTAATAGTATAATTATTTTAATTTTGATAGCTAAAAAGAACCAGAGATATCGGCTCAAAAGGAAAGGAGAAGATTACCGAGGAGTAAATCAAGAATTTCGGGTTTGTATTACTATAATTCAAGTTATTTATTTTAAGTATTAATTTTAAATTTATTTATTTTATAGTAAGTAAATATTGAGGTAAGTAATTTTATTGAATTGAATTTAGAAAATTGAATTGAATGAGAAATACGTGTTAGTATTACTATAATTCAATTTAATTATTATTAATTGTTGAATTTTAAGTTAATATGCATGGTAAGTATTAGTATTAAATTGTATGAAATTAAATTGAATTATGATTATATGTGAATAATTGGAATGCATATTGAATTGAGAAAGTGTATTGAACTATGAATATGAATTGAAAATTTGATTGAAAAGTGGAAAATGATTAAAATGAAAATGTGAGAAATTGTAACTGAATTGAGACTTATATGTGATCCGGAAACCCTATTAACTAGCCGGGCTGAGTCGGATATAATTGGCATGCCATAGGATTGGAAGTGTTCAGGGATACTTCGACCTTGAGTCGATGAGACACTGGGTGTCACTATTTTACTTCGGATAGATTCCATGAGGTACTGGGTACCACTTTACTTCAGCTAGGCCGATGAGACACTGGGTGCCAACTTTACTTCGAACTATCCGATGAGGCACTGGGTGCCAAATTGGTGTGTTTGGTTGGATCCGTATATCCGTCAAAGTCCGAATCTGTTAATAGGAGTAATTAAAAGAATAGTTAAGTTGAATAAAATGAATGGGTTGAGCCATTAAAAGAAATGTAAAAATGGAACATGAATTGAAAATGTGATTTGAATGTGAGTATGAGAATAGAAAGCATGAACTAATGGTTCATGAATTAGATAATGGTTCAACATGAATGTTTATGATTTCAATTGACAAATAGCTAAATTAAATTGTATGAATTTATTGAGAATGACAAATTTATGTTTGAATTGGTTTAGTAAATATTTAAGTTATCTATATTAATTTATATGATTATTATGTTTATAATTTGAATTATGGTAATACCACTGAGTATGAAATACTCAGCGTACGGTTGCTTTCGTGCGCAGGTTAATAGGTATTCATAGTCTCGGTTCAACATCCAGACGATCCCGACTCTAGCGCAAACTCGGTGATGTATTCTTCTTTTAGTAAAAGTGGCATATTGTACATAGGTTTTATTTCAAATGCTTTAAAATGCTATATGATTTTTGTTGTAAAGAATGATATTTGATATTTTGGTGTTTAAACAATGAAATGGTATGAAAATTTATATGATATATTTGGTATAATTAATACTAACATGATCTTTTGATACTTGGTTTAATGAAATGGAAATAGAATTATCATAACATATTTGGTATAGTTGGGAACAAGTTGAAATAGAATGAATGAAGTTTATTCAATTAAACAATATATGCGAATGTTTACTTGGTAAATTACTGAGTTGATGTTAAACTATGTTTAGGTATATTTAAATATGAAATTGTATGGATTGTGATATTGATTTTGAATTGGTTGCGATTTGAATTTGCAGGGAATGTTAAATATTTATAAAGGGTTATATTGAATTTTTTTTTAAAAAGAGTCAATTAGCAAAAGTTTTATATGAACTTATGATTATATTATAATATGTTTGATAATTATTTGAATATTAATCGTAAATTATCCGATTATCCGGTAATATCTCGTAACCCTGTTCCGGCGACGGTTTAGGATTAGGGGGTGTTACACCTGTTCTCAAGTCGATTGGTCTGATGTCTCTTACTAGATCGATACTCCCATCCATTCCAAATCTAACCGACTGATTTGGTCAGGTTCAAACAACCATACACCCACGATGTGGGTGAAAAACATAATTTTGTAACAAATATATTTATAAATTAAAAGAAAACAAATAAGGCTTTTGGTTAATGATAAAGTTTAACTATTAAAAACTATAGAGATTTGGGTTTCAATCTTATTATTTTGTATATTTTTCTATATAAAATATATAAATTGACATCAACACCCTCAAAATAATACAATTTACTTTGTAAAATAAGAGTATTTTGTAGTTATCCAATGAAATTAGTTCTCGGTTAACTCATAACATCAACTCAATCAAGTAAACATAATTAAATTTTGTCACACCCAAAATGTGGGCAAAAATATATATCTTATGTTCAATTAATTTAAATTTCATTAAAATCAAAATCGTTATAGTTGCGAAAATAATTTATTTACTTCCTAAAAATCTGATTACACAATATGATTTAAATAAAAATAATGTATATTAATATAGCATAATTATTTCATAAAGAAAGATGATATGCATACATGCGAAAGGCATAGTTTGATTATAAATAGTTATACTTAAAAATAGTCAAAAATAATATTTTGACTCTTTCGAAAATTTAATAATTTAATTTTTTTATTTCAATTGAATAAATAAATGAGACATGTGAAATTCTTTTATTTTTAATATATTAAATATGAGCTTAAAAAATCACATAAAAGCTGAAAGACATAGTTTTAAAGAATTAATTTTAATGTTAATGTGTTACATGTAATTTTACGTGTTTAACTTTTAATTAATTTTTAAAAGTAATTTGTAATTAATTTTAAATAATATAATTTTAATTACTTTTACATAATAATATACAAAATTAAAACTATATAAGAAAGTAAACAATAATGTTAATTTAAAAAAGGTAAAATAACTTATAAGAATTATAATAATAGCTCATGATAAATATGAAAGACATTTAACCTAAATTAACGAACACATTTAATAATGGTGATTAAAAATAATGGTTAAAATTTGACTTTCTTTTCCAAACAAATCTACAAAACATTTTTACATGCACCAAACAAATAACAAATAGATAAAAAAAATAGTTTTAAGAGTGTTTACTTCACAAAATATGAACTTATAGAAATTTTTTAAAATAATATCATAATGCTTCATCATCTATTAAAATAATCGATTGTTTACTTCAAACAATATGAATTTATAGAAAAATTTAAAAATTTAATATCATAATATATATATTTCTTTATCATCTATTAAAATAATCTTTAATAATTCTTGGTGCTATTATTGTTCGAATATGATCCAAATTACTCTTCAAATACCATTACTTTATTTGTCCATTCTTTTAATATAATTATAACTCGTTAATCCTAAAAATTCATTTTTAAGGATATTTTTTAGTTGTTGATTGAATATGTTTAACTATTGTATGTTAATTACAAAGCTAAATTTAAATTTAAATTAATATATAACTCTAATGTTAATTATATAATAATTAAGATAATTAGAATTCTATTAAAATAATATCTCTATTTTAGTTAACAAAACTAACCAATAATTGTAAATTAAATTATAATTATAATTATTACAATTTTTTTATATTTTAAGTTTAGACTTCTAATCAAGTAATAAATTTATTTTAAGACTAGCACAATATTTTAATTAATAATTCTAAATTAAATTATAATTATTTTTAAAATTAATGTAATAATATGGTAAAAATAGAATATATTATCGTGACTCGTGCTCTTATACATAATATTGGTCGAAAACATGTTTCACCAACCCACTGATGAATTTGGGATAAATCACTTAAAAGCAGTAACAATAATAATAATAATAAAAGAAGATTACATGCAAATATACTTTGGGTTTTTCATCTAAAAGATTTGGTGAAACACAAATGAGACAAACTGAAGGCTTTTTTTTTTTTTTGTTAATGGCTTTGCTTGATAGATCAAAAATGTTTGAAGAATTGCTTCATTCTTCAGCAGCACTAGCAGCACTCAGGTCCACCGATAAATCAAGAACCTGAAGAAGACAACAATAGTAATTGATGGTATGTGTGAATCAACCATTGCAGAACAGATTAAAGAGGAGATTATATATATATATAGTAAGACGAAAGATTGAAATTGAAGAACATTTGGAGGATGGAACTGGTACCTTTCCAGTAATCTTGGTGTACATCTCCATCACATCGATGACGGTGGTCTCGAAGTGTGTTGTCGAATCGTAGCTCTGTAGCTTGAATCAACAACATTAGATGAAGGGTACAAGCCAATATACAATGAACACCAATTCGCAAAAGAAACAATATCCATGTCTTGAGCTAATTGTCTATTTGCAAGTTGTTGGGACTAATAATGAGGAAACATGGAAACTACCAAGACTTTGCCAAAACATCAAAGTCTCGCCAAAAGGACAATCTTAACACCTTGTCAGAAGGGAGCTATTTGCTGAACTGCTATTGCCAAATCCAACAAGTCTAACGGCCTATTAAACAAAGATCTAATAAGATGACTTTGCTAGCTAATCCTCTTTCATACAGCAAGGCTTTTCATGCACGGGCATATTGGTCCTCGCAAATCACATTGTGACCTACGCGACAACCTCTAACAGGACAATACATCTCTAGTCACGTCCAAGAGCACCTATAAAGAACCTTCCATGACTCTGCCAACAACTCCCTTACAGAAAGATACCTATATGGAGAGAGCCCCACAATGAAGGGAATTAATAGTCCTATCTCCCACCAACTCAACACTTCTAAACACTCGTCCCAATACACATCAACCTCCCAGAGGCTCTCCGAACCACCATGTGAACCTCCTTCCTCCGTAACCCACCTTGTATCAACACAAGTTTGCCTTAAGATTCTTTCAATATTACACGGACAAGAAGGTAACTAAGGAAAACATTGCCTTGGGTACTTTACGTTCAATATTTACTCCAAAGAATAAGCAAAAGTAATAGAGATTAAAGTTTTCTTACAGCAGATATGAAGCAGTTGTCAGCTTGATGGTCGTTAGTGGGCACATATCTGTCATAAGTGTCATAAAATATCTCATCTACGGATCCCAGTAGGTCAACCCCAGGCTTCAACTCTTGCTCAGGGTTGTCAGTCTCGGCTTCAGCTGAAACAAAAGCGATGTATTTTCCCTTGGGAGCTACATTATGAGCATAGGAGCAACAAAAGACGTACCTGCAGTACCCAAATAAACATCAGAAAGTTACCAAAGATAATGGAGTTATAACACTTGTTTGCTTGCTGAACATATTCTCGATATAAATTTAAATGAACATACAATGTAAGGCTTTTACAACGAAGAAAAGACTCACTTGGTGAAGCTAAAACTGTAACAAATTATGTATAGGGTGAAAACTATAAATACAAACATATCAGATTTGCAGCGTTATTTATGTTTTAGCCACTCATTCTAGAAGGTAAAAGTTTGAAACTAGTTGAGAGGGTTAGCAGCATACATGTCTGATTTACGACCGAGTTGCTTCTGAGGCAGAATAACCTGAGCTGAGTGAGAATCGTTGGTATCAGGAATAGGGTGGCTCATTACACATACAGCACGAGCAACTTTCCCAACCTTCTTAACCTGTTGCATTGAAAAAACCATGAAAGGAAAAGTATAGTTCTCGAGGAGTCATTTCTGTTCCTAAAGGAAAAAAGAGTGAGTGACATGGTTTTGTGATCGGAGGTTACCTTATCAGACAAATAAGATGGATCGCAAACAACTTTGTTGCACTTAGCAGTTTCGCCTTCAGAAGTTACTCCAATGACTTTCCCATCACCATCAAATTCTACCTGCAATTCCAAAAAACAGAGCTTTTATAAGAAATTCAAAAGAGAAATGTAAAGACATCTGCAAATCAGCTCTGATTATAACTACCAATTTGTTAAGTTGAAATACCCACACCGATGTTTGAATGTGTGTCAAACATGGGTGTCAAACACGGATACTTGAAAAAAAATAAAAATAAAGAGTCCGAACAATATGGCCACAAATTATAAGATATTCACCATATAAGTTAACTCATATGGGTGCACCATTGATGCCTAATACTACTTGACACTATATGACCTTCTGACCACTAAAGGACTCAAAGGAAAGCTTAAACATGATAGTCACTAATTGCTTACTATTACTTTATAAAGAAACAAAACTAAATTCTGGGTTTTCAAATGTTCTGAGAAATTTACCTTACATTCTGGCTTGTTGAGCATGTAAGTACCACCATAAACAGCACTTAAACGTGCAAATGCCTGCCAATAGAGGCCCCATTAACAAAGTCCAACAACAATTGTTTCTGTTAAACTATAATGTAATATATTATATATATGTATGTATGTACAGATAAAGACATACCTGAGGCAATTCTCCAAGTCCATATAGTGGATAGATATAAGGAGATCCTCCTTGAAATCGTGCCAAAGACTCTGCATAGAGCTTTACAAAACAAATGCATAATCTCTCTGAAGATTGTGATTAAAAAATGTAGAAGTTTTCACTGAAGGATATGATTAAATGGTTTATTTAATGCTAAGCAAAAACTTATTTGGTATGGAACATGGAGCTTAAGAATCAACCATTACTTGTGTGAAAAAAGATGAAATATGAAATGAAACAAACATTTACCTTCATTCTCTTAACAAAGTTCAAAGCTGGCTGAGCCAAGTAACTATCTTCATTGTGGAGTGCCAAGGCATGACCAATAAAGTCAATTGTATCATCTTCAAGTCCATACTTTCTACATTGGAAAATTAGCAAAACAGGACCAGTAAACTGAGAGCCATAGTAGCTAATGGGATAGGACAATTAGTGTAAGCAATATTAATGATCAAGAGAAGAGTTGATCCCTCAAATATATCATCTTCCTTGAAAAAGCCAGGCGAAAGAAACCAAAACTCATGATAAAAAATCAAACATTTTCCCTTTTGGTGTGAGAAAAATTGTTAAAAACAGCAACATTTAAATCAGAATTTATGAAGAAAGTTTAACCTACAAGGTCTAAACACTGATTTATAGCCATTGCATTGCATATACTGTTCTTAATTTCATAGTAAACGTTAGTGGGAGAGCAAAGCTTTTTAGAGGGAAATAGGGATGAGATACACACGAGATAAGTTCTTTCGCTGTTACTTTGTTGAGATCAAGTTTTTCATGAGATTTTGGATCGTTTTCGTCGTAGTCTTGGACATAAATGAAGAACTTCCTGGCACGGCGCTTCTCAAACAGCCCCATCAATGGTGATTTAAGTGCCTCAACATCAGTTGCTGGAACTTTATAGATCTGCAAATCATAATAATTGCTTCAAGTCATTAAAGCCGATAGAAAGACATTTACGCTAACTTTTAGACACAAACACTACTACCAAAAAGAAAAAGGAAAATGCTACTTACTTTTTTCTTTTTGTACACATAACTCCCATCCACGGCCTTGAAGTTAAGATACTTGGTAACACCTGTGTGGATGAGAATACGAACCAGACTGCCATTGGCCATCATGAACTGTGAAACAAAATTAAGCATAAATTCATCATAAAACATGGCTAATTAGCATAAAGATGGCATACACTATCTCCTTGCTAAGTTGCTGATTAGCACAAAGATGGCATACTCATTGGTAAATGGTGTGTCACTGCACATTTTGAACAAAGTCCCCCAACACAACATATTTATATGCATACAGTAGAGCAATTAAGCAATGATGAAAACTACAAAATTAGTAACAAAGAGGTTGAATTTGCATGCCTTGGGAATCATATCAACATTATATTCCCTGCTTGTGCCAAGCTGTTCTGGAGGTTTGTCATTTCCCTTGAAATGTTTCCAAAGCTATACAGAACAAATACAATTTTCACAAAATGTCAGATGAATCCAATATAGTTAGGGTTCTTTTACATAAAGGTTAAAAACAAAATTATAAATCCCATCATTTAATTAAAAAAAGAAAAGAAAAGAAAAGAAATGACCTGCATAAGATTAAGAGAAGTAGACTCTCCACCGTAATAATCATTTCTGTCCATATGCAAAACCTGTTTTGAAATGCAGATAATTTAGATAGCAGCTCAATCTAATGCAAAATTAATAATAATAATAATAATAATAGTAATAATAATAATAATAATAATAATAATTTATTATTTAACCACCGTAAATCGCTATCTCCCCAACGATTTTCGAATTAATATACAAGTACGCTAGTGATCTAATTCAGTAAAACTCTAGCACTCCCATTAGTATACTATAAAATTATTGAGTAAAACAAACAATTCACAGACTTCAATTTTTTCTTTTAATCTAGAATTATAACTCAAATATCTAAGATCCAGAAAAAATTTTACATTCCCATATTTGGTTTTGTTAGATAGCATCAACTATTAAAAAAGTTTTTGAAGTATCCTTAGTGCTAAACACTTTCGATCAATCGATTTCTTTTTAAATTGAATTAAAATTTTATTTTTAACTTTGTTGAGAGTTCGAACTAAAGCCAGATTCGTAGAACAAGAATATCTTATCGAATCAGCCATGTATGGTATCTATATAAGGCTTGGATTCAAATACCATCAATGACAAATTCCTTGGTGAGAATGGTAGGAATGAAGTTCTCCTACTGTGTAAATCTGTCCTCCAGCTTGAGCTCTCGACAATGATGGAAAACAAAATCCAAACTCGATCCGGAGACAATAAACAAACCATTTTTCCAAGATTTCTTTGGAAGGAATGGATCTCCCCACTTTTCTACTGAACAAATAGGAAAAGACTAACCCTATCAAATTACATCGTATAAAGGTAGATCGGATCCATCCGTGTTCAAGGTAACATTGATTTTAACATATCAAATCTAACCCATTTCTTTTTATCAACTTAAGCCAACACCTAGAAATCGTATATGAAAACAAAAAACACCCAGAAGAGTGCCGATGATGCTTAAAAGAAAAGAATCCTAGATTGCAAAACGATTTGAAACGTGAAAACAATGAAAGTAAACAAATTAAGAAAGAGGTACTTTGAGTCCATCAACGGAGAGAAGACCACTGAGAATGCATTCCTTAAGGCCGGTACCTAGGACTATCACATCGTATGTTTCATCCATGGCTGAATATCCTCAGCTTTTTTTTTCTAAGATTTCTTAATTTATTTGTTTGCGTTTCTTTTTTCTGTAAGAGAAGGATTTTGAAGCGAAATGGAAATGAGAGAAAATCGGGTTTTTATTTTATTATTATTATTTTTTCTGTTATGTGTTTGGAACAGTTCTATAGCGGGAAAGTAACGAGACTAACGCTTTCGGAAAGTACTAAATTCACGCGATTTTAAGCGCGTCGGATGTACGGCCACCTCTTGTATTTTACCGTCAAGAATGTAAGCCCAAATTCAAAAACTTAGATTTAATCAACTCCAAACTTTTATTATAAAATATCAACATTTCAAATCTCTCTCATTTAACACCCAAAAATCCAAAATTGATTACAATAAGGTGTTATAAGTTAAAATATATGTTTATACAAATTGAATTAAATTTTAGTTTTATTTAATTTATAATTAATTTTAATTTTTTATGTAAAAATAAATATTATATATATAAAATAATGAAAATAATTTAAAATTTTTATATAAAAATTAATATTTAAAAATTAAATCAAAATTTCAAATTTTGAAAACTAAAAAACCAAATTAAAGATCATAAATTAAATTCACAATTTATGCATAATACCATAACTAATAACATAATTTGACTTCTAAAAAATACCATATAAAAGTTATTAATTATTATTTTTATTTACTTGAAAAGTCAATTTTTAAAATATTTATTAGAAAACTTTTAAAACTTTATCGAATAATGTTCAAAATCTTAAAACAAAGGCCATTTGATCAAAATAAGTCCAAAACCCTAAACCATCACATTGAATTAAATTATCATGGATGATTCAAAAATCAAAACATTCAATTATAAAAAAATTATACTTATTAAAAATGATAACTGATTCACACACCTGTATTTTTTAATTATCTTAATCTGAATATACAAGTCAACCTAAGAATTCAAATCCATTTATTATCCGAGTATTAATATCTAAATCAATTAAATACTATTATATCATATATCCAATTCTTTAAAAAATCAATTTCAAAATTTTGAAACATTTTTCAAATATTCAAATGCAAAAATATAAATTCAAATCCATTAAAACTCTTTTTATATATATAAAATCAAAATTATAAACATTTTGTAACTAACAAATTTAGAAATTGAATCCAAATTGACATAGCTTATTTAAATAAGCAATGCAGTTTCAGACAATAAATATATAATATATCTATTCACATTTACTCTGAATCCACCATTAATAGTAATTTTAAATTCTAATCTATATATGCAATACCCGCATAAAAAATTCTAATATTTGCAATATTCAAATTCAAAAAGAATTAATATAATATCTATAAATATTTAAATTTACAAACCAAATTGTGATCCCTAGTATCACATTTTAATATATGTATCCAAGACATGAATGTTTAAAGAAAAAAAAAATCCCATAGACACTACAGCAAAACAGGTTAAAAACGCCGCTAAAACAATTTGCGACATTTTAATAAGCATCGAAATGTCGCTATATTTTGCAGCGTTTATGTAGGAAAACGCCATTAAAGAAAATGATCTTTAGCTGCGTTTATTGAAAAACACTACTAATTTTAGTAGATTTTACAAAACCATTTTAATTCATATAGAACCCGAATTTTCAACATAATTTCCTGTAACATCAAATCCATAAAAAAACTTCAAATCTAAATGATACTATCACAAAAGAAATATGTGTATGATCTAAATTAATAAATTAAATAACAAAATATATTATATTCAAAAGTTATATTGTTAAGATATTCTCACAATAAGAAAACAAAAGTCTAAGATGACAGATTCTCAATTTCAACAAGCATCTTCACCATATTCTCATGCACTGTGAATGGAGTTTGTCATATTTTCTTGTTGCCTCTGCTTCCCTCGCTGCTGCCTCCGCTTTAAGTTGTAACTGAAGTTCATCATATTTTCTTTAAGCCATGTGGTCTCTTAACCTCTAAACTTCAACTTGAGCCTGATTCGCCAAAGAAATGTATTGCTGCGAGCTGGATCCAAAATATTGGGTTGGGTTAACACAAAATCCTTGAAATCGAACTAGACCATACATTTCAGGACCTAAAACTTCAATAATAATTCGATTATCAATGTCGTCCAGATTAATAGAACTATCACTTGAAGCGATCGCTTCATACTTTACCCTTTTATCCTTTAGTTTCTCCTAATAAATCAATCAAGGAGTTAGAAACGAAATATATAATCAAACAAATGCAACATAACTTGACATTATTTGCATTACAAACGGCAAATTAAACCATTATAATTAAACATGATAAATATTTAAAATAATTTAAATTTTATTAAGTAAATATACCACAATTTCTGCAACTTCAGTAGTCATAGGAGATTCATCTTTCTTTCTATGTGTAATGTCAAAAAGCTGAAAGTGTCCAACTTTTTGGCCAGACGATAGTTCCTACAATATAGTAAGTAAAATATTATTTAGTAGAAAGTAATTAATATTTGACACAATTAATAAATTCAAAATACCTCGTCATTAGCTACACAAGTAAAACTTTTCGACCCAGTTGTGTGCGTGAATTTTTGTTTTTGCTTGTAGTTCCAACTCGTTCATGCTCCTACATTATGAAATGATTATTACATATATAGTAAATACTATAAACCGAAATAATTATAAGAGTTTGGAAGTACGTAATACCTCTCATTTCTTTGAATTACAAAATTTAACTGCATCTTCCCATTGGTACCTCAGTATTCCTGGCGGAACTTTTCGCAATTTCTCTTTGAGGCTTATATTTTTCTTAAAATATTCCTTCTTTAAAGTACTTTTATGGTCTCTCCATATATTTCCTAATGCCTTCTTCACATAATTATCCGAGATCTTTAAAGCAAATCTCTACTGCAAATAACACAAGTTTAGAAAGTAAATATAAATGAAACTTAAACCAAATTATTATAAGTTACATTCACATTATTACCTTAATATTATCGAAAACTTGATTTTTGTTTCTATAAGGCATATGGTGCCATGACTCTTAGTTGATTGGCAACAGCTTGGCATTTCATGCTATAATGCCCAAGTATCCTGCTAAAAGTCGAGCTTCTGATCCAATAGGCTGACCATGACTGTTTCTAGATGCTTTGACATGCTCCATAAAATTTAGATCGTATAAATCCTTTAATAGCTTACGTCTTCAAGTTTTGCACCTCCCACCACTTTCAGCTAAAAAAGGTATATGATAATATAAGAAATTTAAACAAAAATGAATAATAAAAGTCAACATGCATGTAAATTAAAGTTAACATTACTTTGAATTTCTACAGTTTCGTCAACTGTATTCGGAACATTCGAAGATCCAATAGCAGTCTGTTGTTCACTATTTGTTTCTTTTAAATTTGGAGGATTTTGAATACTGCATAGATCTCGCAATCTTCTTCTAGACATATTATCTGCAATGCACATAAAATAGTTGAAAATATTAGTAACTAATTACAATAATAATAGTACATATAAAATAGTTGAAATATTTAATAAGATCAAGATTTAAATTATAATATTACATATAATTAAAAAATTGTAAAATCTTACTATATCATTATTGGTAAATATCTTCATCCACATTCTGGGGAACCTATTGAAATTGTACACTAGTACCAGGGATAGTTTCATTTAAATTTTGGTCTGAAAAAGGCAAAGTTTCTGATCTTTCCTCGATGTCATCTCTACTTCCATTGCCCATGTCAAACAAGTCTCTAGGGGTGTTACGGAGTACAACGTACCAACCCTTATCAGTTGGATCTTTTGAGTAAAAAACTTGTTTGACTTGAGAAGAAAATACATACTGCTCGTCTATCAATTGTTGTCCAGTCTGAATTAATCGAGAGAAGTTCACCATTGTAAAACCAAATTGATCTTTTTTAATTCCGTGCGCAGTATTAACATCAGCCCAATCACATCGAAATAAGACAACCTTCCGTTTGTCATAGTAATCCAACTCAATAATGTCCGTAAGAAGTCTGTAATACTCCACATTTCCTTCAACAGGATTACTGTCCCTAACACTAGCATAACTTGTAATTGAAGAATTAGCAACTATTCCACAATTTTGAGTCCTCCTCAATCTTTCGTGAGATTTTGTATGAAACCTGAATCCATTAATGAAGAAGACAGTATATCTTTTTACTACTCTATTCAGACCTTGGGAAAGCCATTTAACTTCTTTATTGACGTCCTTTCCACTTCAAACCTATTGAATTGAAAGTAAATTGATTAATTATAATGTTATACAAAAACATTATTATTTGTCATTGAAAGCTTCAGTTATATTTCATTTTCCCTAACCATTCATGAAAAGATTCTGTGAATAACTTATGAATCTCTTGATGTTGTAATATTCGGGAGCGTGAACGAGATCTCAAGACTTGTTTGTACTCACTATGTTAAAAAAAGTGGATTATTTGGTTAGAAGATAAGCAAATTAAAAAGATGAATATTTATCAAATTCTAAAACTTACAAATTAAAAAGATGAATATTTATCAAATTCTAAAACTTACTTGCATAATAGTTCAATTGAATCGTGGTGAAAAAGAACATATCGATGTGTATGTACCCAAGATCTATCATCTAAGTGTGCAATTTCAGCTTTACCAATTGGTTGTCCATAACTTCGAAATAGATAAGTTTCAGCTAAGTAATGGTTAGTGAGCCTAACATTTTTACTTGGTCTATTCAGTCTTGTTTCAACATTTTCTAAATATCTAGAGCAGAAAGTCATACACTCCTCTGCTAAGTAACCTTCAGCAATTGATCCTTTTAGACAACGCTTATTATGACAATAAGACTACAATTTTCATAGGAACCTAAACACGATATACAACATTATCAAAAGTTGTAATTAAAGGTATATTCATGAATGAATGAAAACTTTGCAAATAAATTATCACCTCTCTATAGGATACATCCACCAATAGAAAACCGAATCGCCAATTTTTGTTTCGTGAGGGAGATGTATTAGCAAGTGCATCATAATAATGAAGAACGAAGGTGGAAAGATCTTCTCCAAGTTGCATAAAGTCAAGGTGGATCGATCTTGTACTTTCTCAAGATATTCAACAACCAAAACTTTGCCACAAATAACTTTCATTATATTGGATAGTTCAATTATACAAAATGTCACCTTTTTTTTATATACAACACCGTAAAGCAACTGACAGTAAATCTTGCATCAAGATGTGATAATCATGTGATTTTAGGGAAAATAGTCTTCGATCTTTAAGACTCACAAATCGAGATATATTTGATGCATACACATCTGAGACATTTATATCCTTCAATACCGTGCAGAACACTTCTTTTTCTTTCTTCGAAATTGCAAAAATAGAATGTGGCAACCGAGATTTTCCATTTGGAAGTAATTAGGGATGAAGAACAAGCTTAATTCCCATGTCAACTAGATCAAATCGACTCTGAAGATTGTCTTTCAATTTTCTATTGACATTCAGAATTATCCTGATGATATTCTCGCAAACATTCTTTTTAATATGCATGACATCAAGATTGTGTTGCAAAATGTGATGCTCCCAATAAGGCAACTAAAAAAATACTTCTTTTTTTCCACAAGTTCGCCTCATTAGGATAATCCTCTTCATCAGATTCATTATCACTCTGCCGGTCAACATCGCCAACGTACGCCTCCCTTGGTCTTCTCTTTGTTTGCGTGTTAGGTAGTTGATTCATCTTTCTATAACTGAAATTGATATCTTTTAACATGCACAAGATTTCAGATCCAATGGTATGCTCAGGAGCTTCTTTGAACTCTTCAGTATATCAAATAGAGTCCTCTAAAATCTAAATCTATGATTTCCATCTAACCACTGATGATAACCTATATAAAAGAACTTCTTCCCATTATATAACCACTTCGAACATGTTTGCACAGCACAACAAGGACAAGCATAACGTCCTTTGGTACTTCAACCAGATAAATTGGCATAAGCCGAGAAATTATTAATAGTCTACAACAAAGTTGCACGTAAATAAAAGTTCTCCTTTCTCAAGACATCATATATTTCAACACCCGCCCATAATTGTTTCAACTCTTCAATAAGTGGTTGCATATAAATGTCAATATCATTCCCGATACTTTTCTCTTTCAAGGATAATCATAGATAAGATAAAATAAGATTTCTTCATGCAAATCCACAGAGGAAAATTGTAAGGAACAAGCACTACAGGACAAGTACTATACAAAGTACTCATGATTTTAAAAGGATTAAATCCATCAGATGCTAGCCCAAGCCTCACATTCCAAGGATCAATTGCAAAGCTTGGAAATTTATTGTGAAATGATTTCCAAGATAAAGAATCCGCAAGATGCCTTAATAATCCATTATCGGTTCATTGATCATGATGTCACCTCATAGACTCGGTTGTTTTTGACGACATGAAAAGCCTTTGAAGCCTTGGTATTCGTGGAAAAGATCACAAAATATTTATTGGCTTCTTTCTTGACTGTGTCCCACCTTTATCCTCATTCACATCTTCTGCATTCCTATTCATCCAAAGATATTTACTACATGTAACACCCCCAACTCGTATCCCTTGCCGGAATCGGGTTACGGAGTATTGCTGGAGTTTACAGATCAAAGAGACAGAAATTTTATCATTTTATATAACATAACATTCATGTTAGAAACCAATCAAACTCATACATACTGTCCTTTATTCGAGCCCCCGAGACCCAAAATGCACGTTAGAAATAAGTCGGACTAATTCGGAAACTCAGGAAAATTTTCGGAATACATTAAAAATTTTCAAAGCTGTAGGGGTCACACGGCCAAACCATACGCCCGTGTGCTAGGCCGTGTGAACATACTGACTTGCAAACCTTTACAAGCCACAGGGGACATACACGGCCGTGTCACCAGACCATGTGTTACACACGACTGAGACATACGCCCGTGTCTCTGACCGTGTAGATAAAAATAGGCTATTTTATAAGCCATTTTTCTCACCCAATTTGGTGTCAACCTACAATCAACATTGTGTATATAGAAAATTCATATTATAGCATCTAAAATCAATCCCTAAACATGTAGTATATTCACATAAAATCAATACGCCCTTAGGTATCTTAAATGACCAATACAATTATTTTTAACCATATATACCATGTAACCAAGTAATCAACTAACTTTTATGTCTAATCGCATTAATACATAACAAGTAAATCATTTACTAAAACTTACCATTTGGTAATAGTTGTACCACTTATTCAATAGCATAAAATACATATACACTTATTATAACATAGTAACAAATCAGACCAAGTTATAAAACATACCTCATATGCATTTTCAACTACTATTTTGTCTTTCATTATTTCACACATCAACATTATAAGGCAAATTAAGCACATACTAAAATACCAAAACACAAACCAAATATATGACTAATCTCAACAAAACACATATAGACCAACATTTAACCAAAATAACCTATACATGTCATTATAACCAAAATCAAAACATTCAAAAGTACAGATAAAACTGATAGAACCGATGGATAGTGTGATATAACTCTAACAAGCTTCCAACCCAATCAAGCTTGCGATAATCTGTGAAATAAAGGAGAAACAACTATGTAAGCAATGAATGCTTAGTAAGCTCATACAAACTTTAAACATAATATTCCAATTCAATAATAAACTTTATATATTAAATATAAAGCTATACCAATGCCTCAAGATTTATCAACTACATAACCACCAGCTCATAAATGAGTAAGTCTATCAACATCATATATATATTCATTTCTAATTTAATAGGATTTTATAAACATTATACACCATCATTAACCTTTTCATAAAACTACGAATAACTTCCTTTACTTATTTTCCATTCTATTTATTAAACATAAACTTAAATGACAACATCAATTAACTAATTAATATATTTATTCATAACATAGGTAAGTTCAACCGTAACATACGTAATTTCTCATATATATAAATAAATTAATCAACTCATCAATCCCTTTTTCATCATATCACATTTCAGTTATGAACTTATCGTTTCATTTGTATAAAACTAGACATAAGTATATACATCAATCATAATTTCAAGCTTGACATAAGCCTAATCACCATCATCAATACACAAGTTAGTACATTTATGTATATAACTCATTTTCATATTTCAAATCACTATCCCATTTTCAATTCTCATGTAATATCATCCAATATCAATCATAGTACCGTTTTATTTAATTACCCCTATTAACACGACTCGGACTCAGATGAATACACGAATCCAACCAAATACACCAGTTTGGCACCTAGTGCCTCATCAGATAATTTGAAGTAGTAAATTGACACCCACTGTTTCATCGGTTAAACTGAATTAAGTTGGCACCTAATGCCTCATTGAATAAATCCAAAGTAATAAATTGACACCCAGTGTCTCATCGACTTGAAGTTGAAGAAATCCCTGAACTCTTTCAATCCCATGGCATGCCATCTATATCCGACTCAGCCCAATACAGTTAATAGGGTTCCAATTCATTTTTCAAATACAACTAATATTCATTTCAATTCAAATAATCAATACATTCAATATATATATATATATATATATATATATATATATCAATTTCAATCCATTCAATCAACTTGAATTCAATTCAATAACAAAGTGTCAAATACTTAAATTACACATGCTAACATCTTTTATTTGATTAACAATGTCTCAATTCACACAATTGCTATATAAATAGCTATTCACATATCAAACCACAATTGTTTATACATTGACATTAGCCATTCAATACTCAATTCATGAGTACATAACTCATGTATCTCATTTAGTCACAACATATCTCATTTTCATTTATGTTCGGGTCAATTTTCAATAATTAACAAATCTTTCAAATTCATTTAACAATTTACCTTATCAAGATTTTTCATACGAAAAACGACTTACGGATAAGAGTACATTATCAACAGAAGCTCATAGAGCTAGTCCATCAGAACACACCAACAGAAGCTCATGAGAGTTGAACAGAAGCTCATGAGAGTTGATCCACCCAAATCACTCCAAACAGAAAGTAAAACACGAGAGTTCGCAACAGATTTTGAACCCCGGTTTACTTAGGTAATATTCCGATGTCTCCCTCCAATACCACCATACACCAATTTATGAATGTACTCAAATCCCGCGTTTAGTCCAAACTGAGTATTAAATTCGATAATATATTTCCAATAATAATTCAATTCCAACAATAGAACATATATATATAATATCCATCACAAAATAACATTCACTTTAGTTAAAATTATACTGAATACAGTTCATACGAACTTACCATGCTGAACTGTAGAAATACCAAGATTCAGGGGCATTTTGGTAATTTTCTATTTCCTTCGATTTTCCACCCATCTTCATCTAAATTAATAATTTCATTCAATTTATTAATTTAAATAATAAAAAATTAATTTCATGCAATTTGGTCATTTTTGAATTTTTTACAAAATTACCCCTAAAATTTTACTTTTATTCAATTTAGTCCATGATCCCAAATCATGCAAATTAACAATTTTTAATGCAAACACATGCTAGCCACATATTTATGACATTCAATACAGCCCATTTTTGTAATAATTTCAGAAAAACCCTTGTATTTTTACCATTTTAACAAATTAGCCCCTAATCGAAAAATTTATCAAAATTACTTAATAAAATACTTTTAAATATCAACCAACATATCAAATTCATCATTTAATAAATAAAATAATATAGATTCATTAATGGAAATATTTAAAATCTTTAACAAAATCAAAAACTAGAATAAGATTTAATTGGACCTAATTGTAACAATCTCAAAAACATAAAAATTACAAGAAATGGGTAAAAATTGAACTCACATAAATCAAAATTGAAGAAAAACCTCAAGGAGCTCTCCCATGTCTGTTTTTGAACCGAAAATTGGGAGAAGAATAAAGAATTGCCTAGAAACTTTCTAATTTCACTTTTATTTAATTTTAATTTTAATTTAATTGCAATTTTCCATTAATGGCTTTATTTTATTATTTTTTTCATGTTATGCCGCCTCATCTTTTCATTTGGGCATAATTTCTATTTAGTTCCTTATTTATTTATTAATCGAGCCATTTAGTCACTTTATTATTATAATTAGCAAGTTTTGGACCTTTTTCAGTTTAGTCTTTTTTAATTAATTAACTATCGAAACGTTAAAATTTTTCAACGAAACTTTAATACTACCTTAATGACACTCCGTGAATATTTATAAAAATATTTACGGCTCAGTTTATAGAAACGAGGTCCCGATGCCTCATTTTCAAAAACCACTTGAATTAGGGTTTTATCACTCGAATCTAATAATTCATTATAAGACATAAATTACTAATTCAAAATTTTTTTTAAACTATATTTGACTCGTAAATATTAAATAATAAAATTTAAAAGCTTACTCGCCGGATTTGGTGGCCTCGAACCACTATTTTATATATCACTGAAAATCGAGCTGTTACACCGTAAACATGACAAGACTGTTGGTTTTTTCGATCACCCCAATACAACATGCAGCCATTTGGGTAACTATGAATTTTTTCGTACCTAAGGCCTAAATCTTTTATCGGTTTCTTCATATTTTTTACAAATTAGGAATTTTTGCAAATGGAAATATATCTCTCAAAAACTCTAATAGCAGTGTAAAAGAGTTTTCGATCCGCCCTCCCAAACATTTTAAGTGAAAAAGACAAATGAAGAAGGACAGTTTTGAAAATTTCGATCCCTCATAAAGTTCTTTATTCATTACATTAAGTAACTTGTAGAACTTCGCCGCTTCTCCATTTGGCTTTTCATCAGGTGCACTTCTTCCCGTTTCAGTAAAAACATTTCCACCAATATCACAATCATTTGATGTAATAATTTCAGGTGGAAACGATTGCAAACCATGACTGTGCATATTAAATGCATCCCACAACATACCTTCCGTGTCATCTTCTCTAACAGACTGATGGTAAGGATTATGAAGATAAGCCAGATTAATCGTTGAAGAGGTTTTACGAGGTGTATATTCTCCATCAAAAAAAATTTTTTTATACCCCTGAATAAAGCCATCAATAATTAGATTCGTAGACAACTTCACGAATATGCCAATTAATGTTGCCACACTTTTTACACGGGTAAAGAATCATTTTCTCTTGGCTTGCATTTTGAAATGCAAAATTTAGAAAATTTTGTACTCCATTTCGATAATTGTTGCTTACCCTTGACAAATCCATCCAACTCTTATCCATTTCGTAGTTCTTGAAGTCTAAAGTTGACAATAAACTACGATTACTTAAGTGTTCTGAATAAATCTAATTCATGTTTATAATATGATTACTTAAGTGACCTAAATAGATACAAGTCAAATTTCAATTCTAATTTTTATATTATGCTCAAATTTATATCTCAATGTTTATAATATGATTAATTAATCTTAATTTTTATTCCGTAAATTTAAGGCTTTAAATAAATAGTTTATTAGTTGGATATTTGTTTATTTATATTTGTTTGTTAAGATGAATAAATTAACATTAATAAAAATTTAAAATTTGTTTATTAAATTAACCTAATATAAATGAAACATATCCAAACTAATTATCTTCATGCTAGTAATATCACAATGAGATATGTAAGATATTATGCCTTAATTCAAATCACTAACATGGATTTATCTCAAAAAATGTTGTATTAGATTACAACATGTAAGTAATCTGAAGTACTTACAAATTCAGTTAAGGAGAGCTTAAAATGGAGTTGTTTGATTAGGCAATTCAAATGAGCCTATTCAAGTACTTCTTTTGTAGGGATCTAATTCACTCTTTCAATAAAAACATAATAAATAAATGATAAGATAAATTATTGTATTTATCTATGTGTATTTCATGTTATTTTTAATTTTTTTAAAATTTTAATTATTTATTGACGTGATATATAAGACAAATATTGTCATATTAACATGAAATATACATGGAACTTAAAACAATTTAACTCTTTTTAAAAAATTAATAGCAAAATTTAGTTTTTAAAAAATAAAGGTCAAATTGATAAGAGAATATAAATATTAATAACTAAATTTGTTATTATATTAAAAGTTAAGATGATTATTTTGAGAAACACTTTGAATACAATGTCGTTGTAATGTGATTATGTAATAGTATTATTTTTTTTATTCATTGTTAAATAAAATCAAATATATCTATACCTAAATAAATAAATAAAATGTGCATTAAAAGGCTCATACTTTAGGATTTTAATTTTATACTTAAAAAATAAATGGTCATACTTATTATATTAATACTTTGTTCCATCGTTAATACTAATTAAAACCCAACCATTTATATATATTTTAGAAGCAAATTATTATAAATTCAATAAACATATGATATATATTAAGCAATTTTTCCGAAAAAATATTTAACAAATTTTAAGCAAAATTTGATAAAATAGTAATTTTTTAAAAAATATTTAACCCTTATTTTTTCCAATTTCGAAATAAAACTCAAAATTTGTGAAAATAGAAGAATGATTTATGGAAGCATTTTATATGGAAGCATTAGTCTCCCAATAAAACGAGATTTATGTACTAATGGAACAATATTAACTTTTAACTTTAGAGAAGACCAATTATTGGCAATCGTTGGTAATTGTTATACCCTATAAAGACCATGCCAAGAGACCCTCGCAAAGAAAAACAATACTTAATAAGGAAGGCCATCAGATCTTAAACAAATTTCCTAAGAAGACCAGCACTTGTGTTCATCATTTCCTAATACCAACCCCTCAACACAAAATTATGCCTTGACTGGTTACATAAAATCAACTTAGACACCCATAAATCTAATCAACCATGACCCTATTTTAAATTTAACCTCAACACAAAACTATGTACAGGATCTACAATGAGAATTAATCTGTAAATGAAAATTTGAATAGTTAAAGATGTTTTGTAGGAGAATGAACACCAGAATGAAACTGAGCTGCTTGTAGTCCTCCTCCAGGAATTTGGTCTGAGAGAAGCATAACATAAAGTTTGGCAAATAAAAGCTTCACTTCACATGCTACTTAAAGAATATATATTTCTGCGTGTCAAATAACAAGTTTATTTCCTCACCTTAATGTCTGACAATCTTAATGGTCCATCTGCTCCAACTTTATTTCTTTGGTCCGTTGACCAACTGTTTGTAGCCTTATTTTGCTGATTGTTAGCTGTAAACAAAAATCATGGCCAATCATTTATTGCGTGCTTTTAAAAACAAAAACAGAAACCATGCATAAATAGGCATAGCAAGAAAGCAAATAAGGACATTACAACCTCTTTTACATGACAGTTCACTGTTCAATAAAATAAAATATCATGTTAAAGGCAAATAAGGACATTTCAAATAAGGACAGAAAGCATATGCATCAATACCATTAAAGACTGAAACTAAGCTCTTTCTATGACAGTTTACTTTTCAATTCATTCATACTAATAAACTTTTCAATTCATTGTATAAAACAAACAATAGGTTGTATAAACTAGTATACTTTTCAATTGATTGTATAAAACAAACAGAAACTAAACTCTTTCTAAGACAATTTACTGCAAATTAATCCATATACCAATCCATTCCTCAATATCTAACAGTCATATTTTATCCAGGTGAGATATTTAGAACCCCGACTCTTGCTCCAATCTATTAAATTTAAATAGATTAATCAACAAATACACAAAAGAATGCATGAATAGATTAAAAGATTTAATTTATAAAAAGACAGAAGAAAAGAAAAGAACAAAAACAAAGAGTGCATAGATAAGAGCAAAATTATGAACAGTGTCTTTAAATTTCTCCTCATCAAGGAATTGAAGTATAAGGAACACAAGTTATCTACTAAGTACAACCCAATCCAAAAGTACTCATTATAATTGAGACTAAAAACAATAAGATTCATGGAGTTTAATAAGATTTTTTAGTTTAAATTCAAAGTCAAAACCCTTAGATTCAGAATTCAACAAATTGATTCTTCTTTAAAATTTTTAATTTATTTTGACTTTGATAATATGGATATGAATTAAGTAACTTGGAGCGAACTCGTAAATAAATTTAAAAAAAAAATTACAATTCCAACTCGTAAAGTTCAACAACCCAATAACTTATCCGAAAAAAAAAGATATAAAAAAATATAGAATGAAATTAAAAATTACCAGATTAATTGCATAGATCGGGAGAAATTTTTGAAGAAAGTGAACGGCAGGTCATTTTATTGGAGAAAGCAAAGCGAAGCAAAGAGAAAAGGGTTAGGATTTGAAAAAAGAGAAAATAAATTAAGAAACAAACAAAATGAAAAACATAAAAACTTACACAGCGATGCAGCAGAGGACTGTTGACGGCGATGTGGTAAACTATCGACAGCGATGCAACAGACGGTCGGGGAAAATATAAGGGATTTGGGGATTTTTTATTTGAGGAAAAAACTAATTTGGGGAAAAAACTAGAGGTTGGGGAAAAAAACTAGAGGTGTGCATGGGCCGGGTCGAGCTGGGTTCAGGCCGGGCCCAACTAAAAATTTAGGCCCGTTTGCTATGCCCAGGCCTAGCCCAGCTTGAAAAATGGGCCTAAAATTTTGCTCAAGCCTGGCCCGAATAAAAATGTTAAAACCGAGCCTTACCCGGCCTGCCCATATTAATTTTTATATTATTTTATATAATTTAAAATATATATAAACCATCCAAAATACTAAAAACATCAAATAAATATTTCTCAACAAATTGAAAATAAATTTAAAAAATATATATACTTAAATTAATAATAAAATAAGTTTTATACAATATTCAAACAATAACAACAAAATAATAGCAACATAATAGTAAAATAGTAGCAAAATAAGAAAAAATAATAATAAGAAAATAATATTAAAAAAATATTTTTTGTCATTTAGTGAATTCGGGCATGGCTAAGCCCAAGCCGAAATTGTCTTACCCGAGGCCCGGCCTATTTTTTAAATGGGCCTATATTTTTGTCCAAATCCTCTCACATTTCGAGCGGGCCTTCGGGTCAGGTCGAGTGGCCTGACCAATGCACACCTCTAGAAAAAACTAAGGGATTTGGGGAAAATTTTAGGGGAAAAAGATAAGGGATTTAGGGAAACTAATTTAGGAATAAAACTAAGGGTAGCAAAAATGGCTCCGTTTCGTCAAAATTAAAAGGATATTTTGCGGCATTTTTCTCATAAATGCCACTATTACTTTACCTTTGCGGTGTTAATGAGAAAAGCACCGTTAATACTTTATCTTTTGCGATTTTTTTCTCATAAATGCTGCTATTGCTTTATTTATTGCAGCGTTTTTCAGTTAGCGTCACTAATGTATAACATTTGTGGCATTTTGAACCAAACGCCACTAAAAACACCGCTAAAAGCTTAATTTCCTGTAGTGAAAGCTTAACCACAAGGATTAAGGTCCTGAACAAACATTTTTCTAAAATATTATATAATCAATCTGGTTTGCAGCTTTTTCTTTTTTCAAATAATTGTAAATCCAATAACGTTAATTTATATACACTTCGCTGTATGATGCAAATTTAGACCACAAAATGGGCTCTCGTCACATGAATTATACACCGAATTTATTGTAATGGAGGTTTTCCGGAAACAAATTACCAACTCATGATGAACAAACTTTATTATCTGCCATAAGTTGGTTATAAATACATACTCATACATGCGTATACACCAGCCACATTCTATATATTTACTGATACACACACGCCATTGAAGATAATAAAATCATGCATGGTGATGATGATGATGACTTTTCGACACCATCCCCTCTATCCTTTCAAGTTTCAACAGTCAGTTAGGGTAAGGTAACCTGCAACAAGCATTCAAACATGCACTCAGCCAAGAAAAACACACGTACCCACTCCAACCCTGATCTATGATACCAACAAACAACAATTCTGACACTTCGTCTATAACTTCATAGGTAATTAAGCAGCTCCAATCTTTTTTGCTTTTTAAAAAATAAGTATAAAGGGCTCCCATTACTTGTGCTATTGCTATTTGCTAGCACTATAGCATATGCTAGGTCTAGTTCTAGTTTTAGTCCCTTGTGTTCTTTAGTTTAATTTGGGATAATTTAGTTTACTACTTTTATAATGTCATTAATTTGTTATTATTAAAGTGATTACGTGGATATAAAAAAAAAGATTTAAACGTACTATGTAAATTTGAACTTCCTAAAATCAATGTCATTATTATAACATTAACAAACATTAAGGCTTTCACTATTGATGTATTTGTATGTGTGGATGTTAACAAGACACTCACCCCAGTCTAAGAGAAATGTCAGAGCTATAGCTTCTCCATGCATGGCCGTTGCACTCTGATGGCTGGCCTAGGCCTTGCTGAGCCACAGTTGGTTGGACCACATGAGGTGAATTCCCCATCTATACCAAAATCAACTTTGCTGTCAAATGAAAATGAAAAACCAGGAAACTATAGGAAAAGTTTTCCAGATGATACAATATACACTTACTTTCTCTTTCAATTGCTGGTTTTCTTCCATCAGTTCTACTTCCTTCAAGTTCAACATGGATAAATAATAATAATTTGTAAGTGCTAAAGATCATTTCAGCAGCAAAGAGAAGAAATAAATATATGGAATAAAGTATGGTTTAATTATGAATAAGTTAATTCCTTTATTTTAAATTTTTACAATTTAATAATAGTGTTTTATGAAAATTAAAAGTTAATTATTGTTAACAAATACATGAATTTGAGCTACTGAGTCGCTATTCTGTTACATATTCTTTGTATATAAATTACTACACTGCTGATTTTTAAGTTAATGATTTATAAAAAGTTTAACAATATTATCTAATCTGATAATTTTTTTAATTTTTGTAAAATACAACAATCAAATTATAATAAGCTTCTCAATATTCATAAAAAGAAGGATGAAATACAGTGTCTAAGGAAAACATTGTTCCCTTTCTCAAGTTCCATATCTTTTCTGTTAAAGAATTTTCACTCAATGTTAACTGCAGTAGGTGAGAATGTCGAATATGAATCTATACTTAATATAGGTATGTTTATATACAAATATTTTTAAAATTATTCATACATAAAACAATTATACCTTATAAGTATCTATATTCAAATATTTATCAAAACGGACAAGTATGATATGAAAAATAAAGTGTTTATTAAACAAACAAGATTAACAAATAGGTCAATTTATGATTTTGATCTTTATATTTTAGATTTGACATGATTAGGTTATTCTATTTTTATTATGCTATTAGTCAATTCAAATAGTGAACATTATTATTTATCTAATTAAAATGTCAACATTGATTATTTCCTAAAATCACACCTTCCAACATAAAAAAAAATATGTAAAAATGATAAATTTGAAAGAATGCTTTTAGAACAAAATTCATCTCCATATTTTACTCGGAATGGTTAATGATATTAATTTTCTAAATTAACTAACAACTTTATAAAGTTAGAAGGGTTAAATTATGCCTAATTAAAGTAAAAATAAAAACTAAATTTCAATTTGAACATAATAGTAGAGACCAAACTATAATTTGACCTAAAAATCTTCGTTCCAGAGATTAAGCAGCGAACTTGTCTGTTACAGTTACATAATATCATCAGATACTCTAATTTATTCATTTTACTATGGAACTTATATATATTGTATATCATACAGAGTATCAACTATTGCAAGTTAGCTACTTCTATTACCTTCCTTTTAAGGATGCTGATTTCTTTGAAAAATAGTTCATCCTGAAACAGAAAAAAGTAATCATCATTAGTTAAATTACAATCTGCAAAAGCTTCCAATGGAAGCTACAAACTGAGGGTGTAAATAAGAATAAAAAAGGATAGGGTAACATTTAATTTTTAAATTTGTTAACTTTTCCTTCTTTAATTTTTTTTATCCATATTAGTCTTTAATCTTGGCAACTTTTTTAATCTTGTACTATTTTTAGCTGATTGATGTGGCACAATATTAAAGTGTCATGTTATCATGTCTAAAACTTGAAAACATTGTAAGTTCTAAGATTAATGTGAACAAAAAGAAATTTTGGGACTAAAAGTTGAAAAAACGTTACGAACTACAAAAATTAAATATTGTTTTATCCCACTTAAAAAAAATAATCTGGGGTGAGTTGAGGCATCAAAAACCTTTGTTTGAGTGACTCGGTTAAGGCCTCCTTCAAGTAATTTCTCTAGATGTTTTAATTCTTCAAGATCTAACCCTTGAAGCTCCTCTCCTCTCAGCTGTCTATCAATGAAAAGGATAGCACAACATCATCATGTTATATAAAACTCATACAACAAAACAGCTATAATGTTCATATTTTTACCTCAGCTCTTTGGTCTTTTCTGCTATTTCCTTGCCCAACATGGCACATGTGCTACTTTGAAGCTAAAACAAGAAGAAAAAGAGCTGATTCTTAGCATAAAATGGTTTTCATCTTCCAAGCACATGAAGGTAAGACGATTTTGTTTTAAGCTATTTCATGGGACACCAATTTTAAGTTGGAAACGTGCTGCTGAGAGTTGCATTTTGAGGGCCTTAAATTTTTAGTCACTGAACTTTAGCAAGATGACCTCACATTAAAGTGTAAGTAACAGGTACAAATAAGTTTTTGTTCAACACAGATATATTACATCTTTTTAAATGTTTTTCATGCATTCAAAGGTTCATATAGGGTTCTAAATGAACTGAGGCAGAATAAATAAATCTCTATTTATGTTTATTTGTTTATTTTAAATTTATTCGTGTTTGTTAAAAACTTTAACATTATATTCGTGTTCGTTTATTTAAAATGGTATATTCAATTTCATCCGTTTAAGTTAAATAAATTTATTCGTGAACATTAAATATAGTAATAAATATGTTTATGAACATATAATGCATGTTCACAAATAATGTTCATGAATAATAATAAATAAAATAAATAACTACATATTCTTTTAGATGTAAATTAATCAAGTATAAATTTTAATTATTATTTTATATATAAATAATAATGTTTTAATTATATAATAATAGAACAATAAATGAGTTTCAAATGTGTTTTAAACAGTTTCATAAATGAACATAAACAAACTTGTATATGAATATAAATAATCAAAACAAGTTTTATTCGTGTTCGATTTGTTTAACAAACAAGCCTCAAATATTCATATCTAAATTTGTATTGATTATAAATATTTCAAGAAAAATAATCATACCTTAAGAAATTTAAAGTTTAAGAAGTTAATATTGCAGGTTTCACACAACATCACAACATTGAATACCCTAGTCAAGATTCAAACGGTGCTGGTTTGGATAATGCATGCATGCAAACATATATATATATATATATATATATATATTACATGGGAAACTTAAAACAAAGGTCAAATATCAATAATACAAACAATAAGAGAAGGATGAAAAGATGTTCAAAGTTCCAACCTGAAGCTCAAGGGTTGAAATTGGATCCAATCGATCGATCCTTTCTGACTGCAGATTTCTCCTTTCAATCACCTGCCTTGTACTAGGATATAGCAAAAGAATTTGATATATTGCAAAGCAAAATAGGGTTATTCAAGGAGCAATTTCTAAGTATTTATAAACCATATACATATAGCATATAATAATATAGGGCATGACCCAGTCAGGCTTTCTAGGTTTCCATGCCAGTAGTAAATTATAATTACATTTATTTTTAATAAAATTATTATATCATAACCCAAACAAACACACACAACAAGCCAAAGACTTGAAGCCTGTAAGAGATCGCCAAGTAAAAGAATAACAAGCAAAACAAGAGAAAACCATCATAGACAAAGCTCAACAAGCAACATGTTAAAGAAACATTCTTAAAATACACAAAAATCCATTATGAACAGTTGCTTAATTAGTTTATGGAGAGGCTAACACTGATTATTTATAGAAGAACCTATCAATTTGCATGTATCAATTCTGGTGAAGTATATGTAGTTGTTGTATATATAGACTATATGTGCATAATAGCAAAGCTATGCTCATTATCCACTTAAATTAGATACTTGCATTAATTTTTTTTTATTCAGTAGAAACCTTAGTGTTAAATAAATATTAAAGCTTTTCTTTTAACTGGCAAAATGAAAAATAGTATTCTTATCAAATAAACCAACAAGGCACAGGTTATTGATTTAACTGATGACCAATCCAATTAGTTTTTCCAATCAATTATTTAAAATGTCAAATCAAAAACATTATTACTATCAATTCAGAAAACTTTTTGAGAACTCCGACTATTTCTCCACAGGTTTAAACCACTATGTTTAGAAATTTAATTATTTGTCTTTTCAAATGTAAACATTATTACTACATTATTACTATGTTATGAGTTTCTCCATAGCATTTCATCATTATTGGTAGTATTATTTTCGGAATTAAGTGTACGGGTAAATGTTTAATATAAGAATATTTAAAATTTTAATTTTTATATATTTTGAGAGTATTTCGAAGATTAATTTTTATATTCATATTTTAATATACATCAAAACGTAAATGATAAACACAAATATTTAAAAAATTAAAGAATCATAACAACATAAAAAACTTGTATTCTATATTTTATGAGGTAGAAAGATATTCATATTGGGATTTCATGCTGAATGATAAAATAAAATTACCTGAAAAATAAAGTATCAGTGTTGTCTTCTACTTACATTAACAAAAGATACATGGAAATGATCACCATTTATCTAGACAGAAGCTTAGTCATAAAATATGGATTCAACAAATATAAAACTTTCATGAGAAAACTATTGACTTAGAGGTTTAAATAGCAATTACGAATTTAATCTTTTATTGCATCCATTTATTATGATCATAACTATAACAAATATTATGACAATCAATTACAAAATATCGAAGAAAACTAGCAATTACAATATAAATATAAGATCCTAGTACATTCAGTCATTATTAATTTATACTTTTTAGCGCAACTTTCTTGATTCTAAAGATCTTCACCCAATGCAATTATATATTTTTCTCTCTACCTCCCACAGACCTACACACTATAATATGTACCAGCAAAGCAGACTCCTAGGTAAAACCAGTAAAAAATAGAGCAAATTTCCAAGCATGAACATTACATATAATATGTTATATGCAGAGAAAGACTGAATTAATTTAATTTTACCTGGTACTGGAGTATTCAAAGAGCTTCCCAGCATTTGAAAACACTAAGAGAGCTATCTCAGCATCACATAGAGTTGAAAGCTCATGAGCTTTCTTGAAAAGCCCTCTTCTCCTCTTGGAGAAAGTCACCTGCCTAGCCGCCGTGTTGTCGATCTTCTTGATCTGAATCTTCTGCCTCGTCATTTCGCTTCCTGGGTTCGAATTTATCGAGACCTTTCGAACAAATTCGAACCCAAAGTGAGATATTTAGTTAAAAAGGATCTCTACAAAATCCCCTCCAATTTGATATTTAAATTAACATATGTGTGTGTTATTCAAAAGAAAATAAAAACAACAGCACATAGAAACTAAAAAGAAAATTCAATCAAAACAAAAAATCCTACATTAACCCTTAAAGAACATCACATAAAAACACAAAACAGAAAATGGGTTTTGAGTTTATTAACAAGAAATCAAACGAGGAAAAAAACCCAAAAAAAAAAAGGTATTTCTCACCACAAAATCAAGCTAAATACAAGGCAGAAAGCAAGTGTTAAGAACTGAGATAAGGGAAAATGGTCAGTGATATAAAAGGAAAAGGGATTTCCAAATTAAGCTAGCATATTCAAATAACTTTATAAGTAAAAATAATAAAATATAAAACCCTAGATGGGGAAAAGAGATAGGACTAGAAAGGAAATAAAGCATAGAGTGGCCAAAAGGGGGAAAACAAAAAAAGAACTGAAAGAAAGGAATCAAAACCTACCAATCCAAGCTCATTTAGCAATGAAAATGGAAGCAAAGAACAAGTGGGATTGGGCAGAATTTTTCTGAGTTTAACCTATATATCTGCCTTTTATGAGTGGCGACACTAAACACAAAGAGTCACAGACAAAAGCCACCAATTGTTTCCAGAGAGAGAGAATATGGGAAAAGAAAAGAAAGGCAAAGAAAACAGAAGCAGAAGTAAAGATATGGAAAGATTCCATTTTTATGTGCTAAATAAGGTCTGAATTTTTTATTTTATCGAAATTTGATGTTTATATTTGAGACAAATTGATAAATAGGTCAAATTGAATAATATTGTTAAACAAAATTATAAAGAATAATTAGCAGAGATTACCCATTCAAATTAATGTGTTTGCAAAAGTTGTATCAACTTTTAAAATTTCCTCAAATATAATAATCAAATTATCACAAATTTAAATAAATGATTTAGCTTTTTAGTTTTCCTAAAATTAAACCTAAGAAGAATGAAACAAACAATAACTAAATTAATATTTTTCTTTAAGGTCAAATTCTATTGGAGGTCCATGTATAATATATTTTATTTTAATTTTATTGTTTTTGGTTTTTGTACTTAATTTTCAATTTTGTTAATTTCTTTAGGGTAGCATTTGTAAACATTGATTTAAAAATAGCGGAAATTGATTGATAACAGTAACACAGTGGCCATTTTAGGGGGCTGGCAGGGGCTCCGGCCTTTAAAATGGAAATTTTTTTATTTTAATCATTTAAAATTTTTAAAATTTTAAATAAGTAAAAATAAAATTATACTTTAGCTCCCTCTAAAAATAATAAAATTTTGATTTAATCTTTTAAAAATTATATTTTTACTATTGTAAAAATACAATTTAATTTTGGTCCTCCTAAAATAATTTGCTGGCTTTGCCCCTGACACGACTAATGTAGCATTGATGATTATTTCTCAAATCCATATAAAATTTAAGAAATTATTGAATGCTTATTATTTAATAGAGAATTCAAAATCTTAAAGGAATTTATTAATTTCAAAATTCAAACTTTTATACTTTCTATATATATACACTAATTCTATTAATGAAATTTAAATTCAAAATTTTCAAATTCATATTCTATACACAACATCGAATAATTTAACTTAGATTTTTTAACATATGATAATGGAACATATATACGTAAAAAATAAAAAAAGTTATTGTACAAAATCGAGGTTGAAAATATGAATTTAAAAAAGAAGAGAACAAGGAAGGATGAAATTATAATAGAGAGATTGAATACGTAAAATTTGAATAGTACAGGGACTTTTTATAGAATTTCACCTTTTCTGTTTTAGTTTTAGACGCCTTGGACCATGTTGAGTAGCTGTCAGAAAATAGTGACTGATTTGTACCCTCGTACCAGTTTACGTCTTCAAGGCTTCCAATTTGGCTCTCAGATAATTACATCCTATTTATGTTCTTATTTATATGTAAATAATGATTTAAATAAATAATATATTGATGGGTCTTAAAGAATATTCTAAAAGTATGCATTAGCAAATTTCTATAAATACTTACACCCATTTAAAGCAATGGTAGAGTTGTTCTCATGATCACCAAGGCTTAAATCGGCAGGACATTAATCAATGAAAGCCTGTAAATAAATAAATAAATAAATTAGGAAATTTCATGATTTTTGTGGTCCAAAGATATTTATTGAGAATTCACTGGGTTCGAGTTTTTGAGGGAGCAAGTGATACGTCTTTACTTAAATAGCTTTCATTGAAGTTAAGCATATGGTATGGATATGTCCTTACTCTGCGTGTGAATAATAACCGTTTAATTGTATGTTAAAAAAATTGAAATTAAATATTAATGTCAAACTTCTTTTTTTGGAAATTATGGGTATCGTTTATAAGATCTACTTATTTTTTCAAAATTTGTAAGAATCCAAAATTGTTAAGGGGTCGACTTTTTTGGGAAAAGTCTTCAAAGAGTCGTCTACCGGGTATATAACACTTCCCCTAACAATTAAGGTATTGTTTGTTGATAAATGTGTTTACATTATATTAAACATGTAACTGTTTTCTATGTATTTGAACAATGAATAAATAAATAAAGTTAATTTCATATTTTACTATTATACCTTTTGTGTTTTCATCTTTCATGTTTTGCATACATAGCAAAGATTTTGACAAGCAAATATTAGCTCATTATCTAAGTTCAAACTGATGATTAGTGGCACTGTAAGAATATTTACATTGCAAGAAAGACAACTTACTTCAGTAGATAATCTAAATGAGTCTGTAATCTCGTAAAAGAATTAAAGTGAGCATTTGATTCAAATACTTAGAAGGATTATTATGTCGTCTACAATTCCAATTAGGGAGATGACTAGTCTTGGATACCGGAGCAGTTGACTCCACGAGTAAAGACATAAATGTATTCATTGAAAGAATGATAAATTGGACTAGACCCAAGATGCATTAATTATGAATCCGTTTGTGAATTAATTCACTTGTGACGTTTATCATTTGATTTACCTAAATCTTGAGTTAGTCATTGACCATACATATGTAACTCATGTGCTTTGATATAAGTGGAGGCTTATGCTCTGAAGATGATTGAGCCCATAGCTAGTATGTTAGGTACATGACTTGTGTATGACATGACTTTACAAGCAACAATGAAATTCATAGCTCGATTAAAGAGTTAATGTTATCCTCTCATTGACATTGTGTGGATTGATAAAACAAACAATCTATTGCAATCATTTGTTGACAGTGATCATATTAATCATTAAGAAGACACAACGGTGACAATAATATAAAATATGATTATATTGAACGAAGAGACTTAGCTCAAAGGAATCAATGATATCATATGAGGGTAACACACTAATGATAAGGAAATTGGATAAAGCAGATTAATTTCTTCTGTAAAAAGTATACAATAAGGAATTTTCAATCATGGTACTTCTTGTAGACTGACTCCATGATTAAGTAATTTCAAATTTTTGAAACGATGCTTTTGGACATAATTGCAATTACTAGAGACTAATTGTATATGTCCATTGGTCCCTCCGCTAGCTCAACAAAATCTCGATCGAGCTGTATTTGAATCAAAAAAAATTCTACAACTTTGGAAATAATTTAATTGATTTGATTTATTCACTAGAGGAAAATAGGACAATAGCGGCGTTTTTAGTGGCGTTTGGACAAAAAACGCCGCAAATGTTATACATTAGTGGCGCTAGATGAAAAACGCCGCAATAAATCAAACAATAGCGGCATTTATGAAAAAATCACCTCAAAAGGTGAACAATATCGGCATTTTTGGTCCAAATGCTGCTAAAGGTTGAGAAATAGTGGCGTTTTTTGTCTAAACGCCGCTAAAGGTTGAGCTATAGCGGCGTTTTTGTTCAAATACTACTAAAGGTTGAACAATAGTGGCGTTTTTGGTCCAAACGTCGCAAATATGATTCTAATCGCAGATTCATAAGCTCTGGATTGTGATTTATTTTGTAAGACAAATATATATATGGTTTTGATAAACAAGTAGAAAAAATATTATTGGTGTAATGCAATTGCTATTAGCCAACAGGTCAGACGTCACAGTGACATATAAGACGAGAATGTCAAAATTGAATATTTGTTTCGTGTAGGGTAATCGACACTCGTTTCAATGTGATTCGATTTATTTTTATATTGTTATCTTATTTTTATTTTTAATTCAATTTTATTTTGATATTTGAAACCAACTTTATAAAAAATAAAAACTACACCATTCACTTAGCTATGCCAAAGTTAATTTCATTTTAGTGACTTAATTTTGAAAAGTTACAATTTGATAACTAAACTATTTAGAAGTTTTCATTAAGTTACCAAGCTGTTAAAATCAATGTCGTGGCTTTCTCTAAACCCTAAATCTCAAATCATGAACCCTTAAAACTCTAAACCCTAAACATTAACCCCTAAACCTTGAACCTTAACCCCTAAACCACTAAACTACAAACCATAAACCCTAAACCCTAAATCACAGACCATAAACCCCAAACTCTTAAATTATAAACCCTAAAACCTAAAAAATAAATTTGATATGGATATTGATGTGTGTATATATATGGATATTAATGTAAAAGCAAAAAACAAAACAAAACAAAAACAATAAAAGAGGAAAAAAAAAGTGAAATGGCAAAATGATGCATTTGGAAAATGGAAGACTAATTAATATATCAAAATATTAATTTTCCTTTTCAATCCAACGTATATTTCAAGTTTATTTTTAGGTTTATGAAAATTATTTTTTCGGAATTTATAATTATCTCTCTCAAATTATGGTTAGCATTCTAATTTAGTTCTTTTAAAACATTTTATTTGAGTCAATATCAAATAACCAGTGTATTATCAATCATATTATTCTGTCGTTTTACTTGTTAGCTTGGGCATTAAAAGTGGGCTCATATCTAGATTAGGGTATAACATAGAATTAAAATTTAATTAGGTTGAGCAATAGTGGCATTTTTGGCTCCAAACACAGCAAAAAGTTAAACAATAGTGGCATTCTTAGTCCAAACACCGCGAATACGTATTAAAAGATTGCAAAATATTGTCGTTTTAAGCTTTGTTTTTAGTGGCGTTTTTACTAAAACGCCATAAAAGGATATCCATTAGTGGCGTTTTCACAAAAAAAACGCCGCGAATATGTTTTAAGAGTGTGTAAAATGCTGTCGTTTTTATCTGCCTATTAGTGGCGTTTTTACTAAAACGCCGCAAAAGATATTCGTTAGTGGCGTTTTCACAAAAAACGTCGTGAATATGTATTAAGAGTGTGCAAAAAATTGTCGTTTTTATCTGCCTATTAGTGGCGTTTTTACTAAAACGCCGCAAAAGGATATTCGTTAGTGACATTTTCACAAAAAACGCTATGAATATGTTTTAAGAGTTTACAAAATGCTATCGTTTTTATCTGCCTATTAGTGGCGCCACAAAAGGATATCGTTTAGTGGCATTTTCACATAAAACGCCACAAAATGGTTTTAAGACTGTGCAAAATGCTGCCATTTTTATCTGCTTTTTATTGGCGTTTTTACTAAAATGCCGCAAATATCGATTATGAGTTTACAAAATGTTGTCGTTTTAGCTGCGTTGGTGGCGTTTGGGATAAAAGCTGCAAATTTTAATTCAACTAACTTAAACGGGGTCATTTGTTTAGCCCTGAATTTCCCTAGTTTTCCACCAAATCAGATTTCCCCAATTTCATTCCCCCAATTTCCCAATTTCTTTTCCCCTATTTTCCCCAATGGCATCTTCCCCAAATTATTTCCTACAACTCCCAATCCCCAACTGATTGAAATCCTCAATTTCTGAAATCCCTTTTCTCTTCGTCGCAGCCTTTTCTCTCTCCTATAGCCTATTCTCTTCGCCGCTGCCGCTGCCGCTGGAAATTTGAGTGCTATAGGTATTTACGACTGACTTCCCCTTTCTTGTATTTTTTTGTGTGTTTTGGGTTTGGATAAATGGCTTTTCATTTTTTGTAACATTGGCTTAGGGGAGAGCTCAATAGATTCACTTTCACTATCCATTTACATGTTTTTGGTTTTGGTTAGTCTTACTGACTTATTTGCCATTTATGTTATTCGAGTTAAATGAGATGAGTGTTGGGTGTGAATTCGAGTCAAATTAGATGAGTGTTAGGTATGCATATATGTATATTTTGAAATTTGAAATTTATGCCTGAATGTTTTGTCATAAAAAATTATATGTATATTGTATATTTTAAACTGCTGCTTTCTTTGGATACATGTTATTTTCCTTACTGTTACTTAGCGAATCTCTGTATAGATGACCTTGTATAATGTTTTTACAGTCAACTGCAGCAGAAAGTAGTCTTTTCGATCAATTGATAAACTGCTGAGAATTCAATCCTGAAGCAGCCCCAGTAACTTGCAGCTTTTACTTTCTTGCAGCCTTTACTTTCTTGTGGACTTTAAGAGGTATGTATATATAATTTGCTAAATTTATTAGTTGCAGCAAATGTTCATCACTTTCTTAGTTTAATTATTATGATTATTATTAATTTAATGAGTCCATGAATGAAATCCAAATATGATGTTAGCTGAATTTACTGTAATTGAATTCATCACTTTGTTAGCTTATATTTTCAATTTGAAATGATTGCAGAAAATGATCAAATTCTCTTGTTTTTTTTCCTTTCCTAACAAGAACAAGCCAAATTTATTTTCTTATCAGATAATAATTGTTTTTTTCTCTAAGTTAATTTTTTTAAAATTGTTTAATAACACGTGTAGTGGCCCAATTTCGCCTAGGCCCATACCAAAATAAAAAGTAAACAAACAAATTAAATACAAGTCCATCCTACAGCAGCCCAATACAAGCCCAAATATTTTTTTTTTCAGAAACAACAAACCCTAGGCTACCCCTTGCACTGCAGCTCCGCATTCAGCATCCCTCCACCATGCACGTAGGCACATCAGGCACAACCCCCAGCCCGCGTTGCACGCCCCACGTTGTGCACTCCTCCTTCACGTCCTCACAGCACCTGCGATTTGAGCAAAGAAATAGGCAGAAACTGCTTGTATTTTGGTTATAAAGCCTTCAAATTTTTTCATTGTAAAGGGGGGGATTTTTTACCTTTTTTTTTCAGAGAAATAGAATATGGATACAATAGCAATATACAAGGAAAACATTAAAATACAGAGAAATCAAATCAATTGAAAAAGGTTGCGGTTATTCCTTTTCTAATTTATCTTGTTTTTTTCTCTTCTTTTTTTAGTGTGTTCTTACTTTGTGATTGCAAAAAAATAACAAAATAAGGAAGGAAGAGGGCTTACCAGAACACGGCCTTGAATCAAGGTTGAAAACCCATTTTTTAAGTGCTGCTGGCCACCGAGTGTGGTGGTGTTTCAGTCTTGCGGTGGGGGGAAAGAACCAATCGGCGCATGGAGATTGGAATGTAGCCTTAGCAGAGCAAGAATGGGAACGCTTTTTTTTTAATTCAATGCAAATGGTTTTGGGCAAACAAAATGGTTTAATATTTTATGTATAATAAAATGGTGTTGTTTGGGTTAAATGGGTAGGATCTGCACATTCTAGCCTAAAATGGGAAATTTCATGATCAATCCCCATCTTTTGCACCGCTATTTAATTAGGCTCTGTTCATTTTTCTTATTTGTTTTTAAATTTTTGCCCGGGAATTTGGCGTCAATTACATTTTAGTCCGCATTGAAGCACCGTGTTTTGGAGATTTGGGTTATTTTCATTTTTAATCCTCGCTCGTTTGTGCACATTTTATTTCGCCCCTTGATTCTGTTTTAATGATTTGTTTTGTTTATAAAATATCCTCTTAACTTTATTTTTCTTTCAATTAAGTTTTAGTTATTCATTTTTTAAAAATAAACATATATATATATATATATATTTTATTGATTTCATACTGGTTTTTTTGTTTTTTTCCTATGTGCATATTTGTTTTTTCCAAACATTTTCATATATTATTACTTTTTTATAAATTATTTATATTAAGTTTATTCATTTCATATATTATTTACCTAAATTGACGTATATATTACATACTTTAGTCTTTTATATATATTATTTATTTTGAAATTTCATTTATGTATTATTATTACACACATTATCTATTTTTATTTTTATTTTTATTTTGATGCATTTTAAATTTTCTTGTAAATTATTTACTTTATAATATTTATTTCAAAGTTCATTTATAAATTACTATTTAATATATCTTTTTTTCTACTTATTTTAAATTCTTATATCTATGATTTGTTTTAAAACTTTTATATTATTTGTATGGTAATGTTTTCAAATTTTCCTCTCTTCCTTATTATTCATTTTGTTTTATTTTAAAACTTGATATTTCTTTAGCTTAATTTGCTCGGAATTTCCTCTAAATTGGCTTTTAATTCATTAGCTTTCGATTATTAACGTTGTATTTATATGATATATGATATGTCGCTATTGCATGTATCTTAATTTGTTCCTTTGTGTTTTCCATAATTTATTCATGTAATATTATTGCCATGTATTTTCATTTTATGTTCAATGCTATGCTTGTATTTTTGTTATTTCATTGAATTTTAAATTCCAAATTTTCACCCAATATCGATTGCTTTTTTACCCTTAAGTAAACCAAACGAATATACTTTGAGTCGGTTTTGCAATTGTTTATTTGAAAAACTTCCAAAACAAAGGCGAAGTTTGATGTTTTTGAAATTCGGGAAATCGTGTAGCACGCCAAACCCGGCCCAGACGTTATGGTCGGATCCGACATGCCACATCGAAGCATTCAAAACATTTTATATTGTTGATCCAGAAAAACTTACTTAGTGTTTTAAAAGATGATTATAGGTTAAAGTGGATGGAAGTCATGCACCGTAAGAAACCTAAAAAGAGGAGGTGAGTCCATCGGACTGCTTAAGTACCAAGCTCCCTTCAGATCCAATCCTAGACATGCACACCGCCATTGCCACACCTTAACGTCATGTATATTTCTAGGAAATCGATTTGATTAAGTCTTTTTTAGGAAAAGTGATTAATTTTGGAAAATACTTTCATTGCGGAAGCTTTGCTTGTCATCGTGGTATTTTGAAATCAATTGTTGTTTTTGAAAACGCGCCCTAAAGCTTTCCAACTTCAACAGTTAAAATAAGTAATACTTATCTTAGTAACACATATTAACACCATCAAAAATAATTAAGCGGCCTTATTACATTTAAAAACCCAAAACTTCAAACGTAAAAAAAAGGATGTCCAGTTCACCAAAAGAAAATCAAACTTTCAGAACGGGTGGCCACTCCGAATTCCCTCACAGCTCGAAGCCCACTATGGTTGGGGATTACCTGCATGGATGAAAATAAAATGGGTGAGTTTTGGGAAACTCAGTGTGTAAGGAAAACTCATTCAAAGCCCAAGTCAGCCCAAGTCAGCTCAAGCCTATTGGGCTTAAGCCCATTCAGGTAACAATGGTACTGGACCAGAGCCCTTTTCAGATTACAATAAACTAGGCCTTAGCCCCTTATTCAGATAACAGTATGGCCCATAGGCCCATTTCAAAATACATGCAACATCAATAACATATGCAAGCTCATTTGGGGAGACTACTCAACCCACCAACCACTACACTCCACCCGTACCAGCCCTACACTCCATGTGGGGAATAGCTCAACCCACCCAAATTTAACACTCCACGATTCTTGACCTTTGCTTCGCTTATCAATAAATTGAGGCAAAGCCTCCAAGACGTGGACAAGCCACTTTCGAGACTTCCTCCGTCAATATCCCAATCCCATGCATCAGATAATAACAACATGGCATGCATAAATAACAACAATCAAACATGTATTTAGGTCAATTTAACCCTAGGGTATTTCGGTAATTTATCTACTAGGGTAAAAGCGTAAATTTTCTACTTTTAAAGGTATTTCAAGAATTTATCTATTTTAGGGTTTTTCATGCATATTCCTACTTTTCACGTACTAACGTAATCACGTGCGAGTGTTCTTACTGAATTGGGCCCGTTGGCCCATCATTCCAATTTTGGCCCATTAAGCCCAAAAATATCGAGGGCACAGAAATCATGCACTTTGCAGTCCAAATTTTGTAGTTTACCAAAAACATTAATCGATTTACCTCACGAGCATTCGCACACTCGCAAATCTACAAAATACCGATTTTCAAAGATTTCGCTTTTCGACTTTTGCCGATCCAGACTAAGAAAGAGGGTGTTAGTTACACACTGCTTTGCGACGATATCTTGTGAGATCCACACACGAACTGCCTACAATTGGATTACTAACATGTTAATCTAACTATTCAAATACAAACTACGTATTAACCCCTTACAATATTCGGCCAACCACACCTACAGATCATAGTAAGCTTATAAGAAAACAATAAGCAACTCATTAACAAATTTTTGTCAATGTTTACCACATAATCATAATTTCACTGCAAGCTGTCTTCCTGAGCAACAGTCACTAAATCATTTATAACTGGAGCTACGAAACTCCAAATCAAGTGCCGTTAATTTTTCTTGAAAATAGACTCATATATCTTCTATCCATAAAATTTTCAGAATTTTTCGTTTAGCCAATCAATACCAGATTTTTCTCAAAGTTTCCCATGTTTCACTGTTTGACTAATCTGACCACTCTTCATTACGAATCAAATTTCTCATTGTACAGAATTCAAAATATGTTCTTGTTTATTCCATTTGAAACTAGACTCATTAAGCTTTAATTACATAGTTTATGCAGCTTCTAACTCATCTCCCACAATTTATGGTGATTTTCCAAAGTCACATTACTGCTGCTGTCCCAAGCAGATTTATTACCAAATCACTCTTTCACACATAACTTGCATGCATGTTTTTTTTTTAAACATGTATATCACCAATCAATCATCACATATCTATGATTTTACTTAAGTATAATCTCCATTTCATCATTTTAAAGCACAACATATTAGCCGATTTTTCCCCTTAGCATCTAAGCACATGCATGCTCATTTGTTTGGCTCAACTTCACCTATCTTCCATTTTTCATCAAAAGAACATGAAACAACAACCATTTTCTTCATTTTAATTCATGACTAAATGCTCACAATACAACTAAAAACCAAAATATGCTTCAAGAGTTAAGGTAGAATCAAGAAGAACTGATGAACCTCAAAATAAAAGCAAACTACCATGAACTTACCTTCAATTTTCTTCCCCAAGTGACCGAACATTCAAGAGCTTTCTCCTCTCCTTTCTCTTCTCTAACTTTAGGCTATGATGAACAAAGATGGACAAAACTTTGTTCTTTTCACCCCTTTTTTTTTAATAAAATTTCATATTTTATCCATTTAATTCTATAATACAAAAGACATGAAATTCCCATCATGGAACATTTACCTAACCCATTATCATGGAACATTTACCTAACCCATTATCATGGAACATTTACCTAACCCATTATCATGGAACATTTACCTAACCCATTATCATGGAACATTTACCTAACCCATTATCATGAAACATTTACCTAACCCATTATTATGGAATATTTACCTAACCCATTATCAATTTGTATCAATTTGTACCATAAATTATGGATATCAAGTGCACATTTTGTCTACAACAACATGATGGCTGGCCACTTCATGTAAAATGGGAGGTTTGTCATGCAAATCCTCCTATTTTGCACTCCTATTTATTTGGCCACTTCAATTTAGCCTATAGCATTTTCAAACATTTTCACATAGGTCATATTTCATAATTTCACTCACAAATGACAAAATTAAAGCATGAAATTTTACCAACATTCACAGAATTCCCGAAAATTGGGGCTTTACAAATTGTGCCCTAACATGCTGGGTTTTGATTTTTTTTTTGCCTAAAATAATCAAACATCCCTTCAAAATTTCATCAATGTTTTCTAAATTCTAAAATAAGGCAATATTTTGTGTTTGGAAATCTGAGAAATCGTGCCCTAACGTGCTGGGTTTCGGTTTTTCGTTAGACTAAATAATTGAATATCCTTTTGTAATTTTTAAATGTAAGAGTCATTGGAAATCAAGAATTGATTTTGATTTCGGGGGTTTAGGTTATCGTATCCCAACGTGCTGGATGTGATATTCTATTCTTTCGGAACAAAGGAATCTTAATGTCGAACTCGAGTTATTCAAATGTTTTAAAAGAAACCGTATTTCAAAATAATTTTCAAATCTTAGACATAAGGACATTATTTAATTAGTTTGGTACCAATTCTGGGCGTAACAAGGGTGCTAATCCTTCCTCGTACGTAACCAACTCCCGAACCCATTTTCTCAAATTTCGTGGCCCAAACTTGATGTTTCAATAAAGTAAAATGTTTTATTAGGTGGCCCGATCACACCTAAACAAAAAAGACCAGTGGCGATTCCGTTTTCGTTTTTTAAAGTTGATCCCCGTATCTAAACTTAAAAATGGTTTCGACAACACGAATTGGAATGAAAAAAGAATATTCATTAGCAGCCTAAATTGATCAATTTAAATAATCAATGTTGATATTTCACATGAGAATGGATATTTAAATCTTATATTTTACATGGATATTCAAAGATATACAATAATATATTTTTATTTCATGTAATATAAAACAATTATGGTATTTTATAATATGATATTTGTTTACTTATAAATTTTAATAGTTTCAATTATAAAAAAAAGCGTAATTAAATTTTGATTGTTCTTGTTAAGAAATAAAATTTGATAGTTTTAAATTAAAAAAGGCATTTTCGTGATAAAAAGAATGACATTTTAATTTTATTAAAAAAATATTTTGCCTAATACATATTAATATAAACTTTATTCAAAAGGCATATTTTAATTTTAATTTTAGTTGTCAAAATTATTATATGAACTTTGAATCATGGATAATTAATATAAAAAAGTCAAATACATATTTTGCCAAATTTAATTACCAAAATTATTTTACAATGCATAAGTTTGCAAAATAATACATTACAATGCTGGTATTTTTTGAGATATGAAAAATGATTTTTGGCGGATGAAGAATTAAAAGAATTATTAGGAAGCATAGCTTCCCTACCTATTATATCTTTATCGGAGCTTCCCTACCTATTATATGAACTGAATGAGTTTAAAGAAAGTGACTGACAAAGCAAAATATATATCATATTATAACTTACATAATTTACATAATTTACATGACTTACATAAATATATATCATATCATAACTTACATAACTTATATAATTTACATAAATACATATCATATCATAACTTACATAACTTACATAATTTACATAATTTACATGATTTAATTGAATTGAGAACATTTAAGTAACTGTAATTTATTATCAACTTTAGACTTCAAGAACTACAAAATGGATAAGAGTTGGATGAAATTGTCAAGGGTAAGCAACAACTATCAAAATGGCGTACAAACTTTTCTAAATTTTGCATTTCAGAATGCAAGCCAAGAGAATATGATTCGTTACTCGTGTAAGAAGTGTGGCAACATCAATTGGCATTTTCGTGAAGTTGTTTACGAACATCTAATTGTTGACGGCTTTATTCGGGGTATAAAAAATGGATTTTCCATGGAGTGTGTACACTTAGTAGAACCTCTTCAACGATTAATCCGACTTATCCTCGTAGTGCTTACCATCAGTATGTTAGACAAGAAGACATGGAAGGTATGTTGCAGGATGCATTTAATATGCACAGTCATGGTTTGCAACCGTTTCCACCGACTTTATTGCATCTGATGATTGTAATATTGGTGGAAATGCTTTTACCGAAATGGGAAGAAGTGTACCTGATGAAGAGCCAAATGGAGAAGCAAAGAAGTTCTACAATTTACTTAATGAAATGAAGGAAGAACTTTATAAATGATCAAAATATTCAAAATTGTCCTTCTGCATTCGTCTTTTTCACTTAAAATGTTTGAGAGGGTGGGCCGAAAACTCTCTGACAGTGCTGTTAGAGTTTTTAAGAGATATGTTTTCGTTTGCAAAAATCCCTCATTCATGCAAATATATGAAGAAATTGATAAAAGATTTAGGCCTTGGGTTCAAAAAATTCGTAGTTGCCCAAATGATACATGTTGTACTGGGGTGATCGAAAAAACCGACAGCCTTGTCATGTTTGCAGTAAATCTTGCTGGATGAATAGAAATACAGAAGATGTGAATGAGGACGAATATGAGGCACAGTCAAGAAAGAAGCCAATTAAGATTTTGCGATATTTTCCGCTAATACCAAGGCTTCAAAGGCTTTTTATGTCGTCAAAGACAGCCGAGTCTATGATATGGCATCATGATCAACGAACCGATGATGGATTATTAAGGCATCCTGCGGATTCTTTAGCTTGGAAATCATTTGATAGTAAATTTCCAAGCTTTGCAAGCGATCCTCGGAGTATGAGGCTTGGGCTAGCATCTGATGGATTTAATCCTTATAAAATCATGAGCACTTCGTACAGTACTTGGCCTGTAGTGTTTGTTCCTTGCAATTTGCCTCCATAGATTTGTATGAAGCAATCTTCTTTTATCTTATCTATGATTATTCCTAGAGAGAAAGGTCCCGGAAATGATATTGACATTTATTTGCAGCCACTTATTGAAGAGTTAAAACAGTTATGGGCGGGTGTTGAGACATATGATGTACTGAGAAAGGAGAACTTTTATTTACGTGCAGCTTTGTTATGGACTATTAATGATTTCCCGGCTTATGCCAATTTATCTGGTTGGAGTACCAAAAAACGTTATGCTTGTCCTTGTTTTGCTGCGTAAACATGTTCGAAATGGTTATATAATGGGAAAAAGTTCTCTTATATGGGGCATTGGTGGTTAGATGGAAATCATAAATTTAGATTTCAGAGGACTCTATTTGACGGTAGTGAAGAGTCCAGAGGAGCTCCTGAGCAGACCATTGGATCTGAAATCTTGTTTATGTTAAAAGATATCAATTTTAGTTATGGGAAGATGAATCAACCACTCAACACGCAAACAAAGGGAAGATCGAGGGATGAATCTGATCAAGAGGATTATCTTAATGAGGCGGACTTGTGGAAAAAAAGAAGTATTTTTTTTAGTTACCTTATTGGGAGCACCATATTTTACACCACAATTTTGATGTTATGCATATTGAGAAGAGTGTTTGCGAGAACATCATTGGGACAATTTTGAATGTCAATAGAAAATTGAAAGACAATCTTCAGAGTCGACTTGATTTAGTTGACATGGGAATTCGGCGTGATCTTCATCCCTAAGTAGTTCCGATGGGAAATATCAATTGCCGCCTTCTGTTTTTGCAATGTCAAAGGAAGAGAAAGAAGTGTTTTGCATGGTGTTGAAGGATATAAAAGTCCCAGATGCATATGCATCAAATATATCTCGATGTGTGAGTCTTAAAGATCAAAGACTATATTCCTTAAAATCACATGATTATCATATCTTGATGCAATATTTACTGCCAGTTGCTTTACGATGTTGTATGTCAAAAAAGGTGACGTCTTGTATAATTAAACTATCCAATATAATGAAAGCTATTTATGGCAAAGTATTGAATGTTAAAGAACTTGAGAAAGTACAAGATCGAGCCGCTTTGACTTTATGCAATTTGGAGAAGATCTTTCTACCTTCCTTCTTCACTATTATGGCGCGCTTGCTAATCCATCTCCCTCATGAAGCAATACTTGGTGGACCGGTTTTCTATCGATAGATGTATCCTATAGAAATGTGCTAATTTATTTGTAAAGTATTCATTCATTCACCTCTATACCTTTAGTTACAACTTTTGATAATGTTTTATATCGTGTTTAGGTTTCTATGCAAATTGAAGTCTTATTGTCGTAAGAAGCGTTATCTAGAAGGATCAATTGTTGAAGGTTACTTGGCAGAGGAGTGTATGACTTTCTGTTCTAGATATTTAGAAGATGTTGAAATAAGACTGAATAGACCAAATAGAAATGTTGGGCTCACTAATGATAACTTGGCCGAAGCTTATTTATTTCAAAGTTATGGATGACCAATCGGTAAAGTTGAAATTGCAGAATTAGATGATAGATCTTGGATACAAGCACATCAATATGTTCTTTTTCACCATGATTCAATTGAACCATTACATAAGTAAGTTCTAGAATTTGATAAATATTCATCTTTTTGATTTGTTTATCTTCTAACCAATTAAACCTCTTTTTATCATAGTGAGTACAAACGAATCTTGAGATCTCGTTCAAGCTCCCAAAGATTACAACATCGTGAGATTAATAAGTTATTCATAGAATCTTTTTATGAATGGTTAAGCCAAATGGTATGCAACTGAAGTTAACAAGTTACACATAATCGCGATATTTTGTATCAAATAGTAATGTTTTCTCATAACATTTATAATTACTCAATTTACTTTTAATTCAATAGGTTTGGTGTGGGAAGGATGTCAATGACGAAGTTAAATGGATTTCCCAAGGTCCGAATAGAGTAGTAAAAATATATAGTGCCTTCCTCATCAATGGATTCAGATTTCATATAAAATATCGCAAGAGATTGAGGAGAACTCAAAATTGTGGAATTGTTGTTAATTCTTCAATTACAAGTTATGCTAGTGCTAGGGACAGTAATCCTGTTGAGGGAACTGTGGAGTATTACGGACTTTTTACTGACAGTATTGAGTTGGATTACTATGGCAAATGGAAAGTGGTCTTATTTCGATGTGATTGGGCTGATGTTAACATTGATTGCAGAATTTAAAAAGATCAATTTTGTTTTACAATGTTGAATTTCTCTTGCTTGATTCACAGTAAACAACAATTGATAGACGAGCCGTATGTGTTTTCTTCTCAAGTGAAACAAGTTTTTTATTCGAAAGATCCAACTGATGAGGGTTGGTACATTTTACTCCGAAACACCCCTAAAGACTTGTTTGACATGGGTAATAGAAGTAGAGATAACATCGTCCAAAGATCAGAAACATTGCCTTTTCCAGAACAAAACTTAAATGAAAATATCCCTAGTACTAGTACACAATTTCAATGGGTTCACCAGGATGTGGATGAAGATATTTACGAATTATGATGTAGTAAGATTTTATGATTTTTTAATTATATGTAATATTATAATTTAAATCTTAGTCTTGTTAAATATTTCAACTATTTTATATGTACTATTATTAATGTAATTAGTTATTAAAATTTCAACTATTTTATGTGTATTGCAGAAAAAATGCCTAGAAGAAGATTATGAGGTCTAAGTATTGTTCAGAATACTCTAAATTCGAAAGAAAAAAATAGTGAACAACATACTGCTATTGAATCTTTGAATGTTCTGGAAACACCTGACGAGCTTGTAGAAATTCAAAGTAATGTTAAATTTAATTTACATGCGTGTTGACTTTTTATTATTGATTTCTTTTTCAAATTCTTATATTATATATTTTTCAGCTGAAAGTTGTGGGACACGCAGAGGTCGAGGACGTACGCTACTTAAAGATTTATACTAGTAAAATCCTATCGAACGTGTCAAAGTATCTAGAAACAATCTTGGTCAGCCGGTTGGATCAGAAGCTCGACTTTTAGCAGGATATTTGAGCACTATAGCACGAAATGCCAATATGTTGCCTATCAACTACAAATCATGGCATCAAATGCCTGATAGTAACAAAAATCAAGCTCTCGATAATATTAAGGTAACAAAACATGAATGTAATTTATAATACTTTGGTTTAAGTTTCATTTATATTTACTTTCTAAACTTGTGTTTTTTTAGGGGAGATTTGCTTTAGAGGTCTCGGATACTTATATAAAAAAGGCTTTGGGAAAAAAATGGAGAGACCATAAAAGCACTTTAAAGAAATAATATTTTAATAAAGATATAAGCCTCAAAGAGAAATTGCGAAATGTCCCACTGAGAATACTGAGGTACTAATGGGAAGATGCGGTTAGATTCTGGAATTCAATGAAAGGAGAGGTATTACGTACTTCCAAACTCTTATAATTATTTCGGTTTATAGTATTTACTATATACGTAATTGTAATCGACCCAATTTGCCCGGGGCCCAACAACCAATAAAACAAACCAAATAAATTAAGAATAGTCCAGTTTTTTTTAAGCTCAAAATACAAAAAAATAGAAGCCCAAACACAACTAAATCCAAACCCTAAATAACCCAACTAAACCCTAAGCCCAAAAGGGCCTAAAACCTAAAACTTTTCAGCAAGAAACCCTAGGGTTTCCCTAGGCGCGCCGCAATGGTCTCCACCTCCGCCACGCACGACCTTCGCCCACTCCGCTCTATGTAGCCATTCCACGTCGCCATACCTGCGAGAAAAACGCAACAGTAGAAAAAACGAATATTTTGTTGTATTTTCGGCTATAAAAAGCCACAAAACAACCATTGTAGAGGATCTTTTTTTTCGAACAAACAAAAATACAAAGAATAAAAAGCAGAAAAAAGTTTCAAAAGGTGGTTTTCATTTTATTCTCGTATTTTCCTTCTTTTTTTTCCCTTTTATCTTTTTGTTTTTCTTTTGTTAAAGAAGCAAACAAAACATAAAAAAGAAAAATCTCACCTTTCTCGTTTGTGGGCCTCCGTGGGTCGCCGAGGAGACAATATCTGAGGAAAGATGGTGCGAAAACGAGGCTGGGAAGTTGAAAACCCAAAAAAATGGGATTTTTTTTGTTTTTCGGCCACCGCGGACAGCGGCGCCAGAGTAGCAACTGCAGTTTGGTCGGACTTGGAAGGAAGAGAGAGAGTTTTGAGAGGGGTTTTGAAAAATTTTTTTGAGAAGAGGGAAAAATGAAAATTAAAAAAAAAAATTACCTTATAAAGGCCCACCAAACGACGTCGTTTTGGTGCTTGTGCTCATAGGCCAAAACAGCGTCGTTTTGCCTTGGCCCGACCCGATCCTACCCTCTCCAAGTGTGGATCCGCGTGTTTTTTAAAATTGGTCTTATTGCCAGTTTAGTCCTTCTACATTTTTGGGTTGTTTTAATTTAGTTTCTTTTTCTTTTTTAATTTTCACCCCGTTAATTTTATTTTTTTCTCAATTTAGTCCCCTGATTTAGCCCCAAAAACGCTGCGCATAAATGACCAGGGATATTTTCCCTTTTGGTCCCCATTAGTTTTCGCGTATTTCGTTTCAATCCTTTACTTTGTTTTCATTTTTGATTTTCCCCTCTAAAATTCGTTTAGCTTCCAATTTTAATCCTTTTGTTTAATTTTAACCCTTTTCATGAATTTGTTTTATTTTAATATTATTTATTTATCTATTATTTTTTTAAAATATATATAGTGTGTATTCATATATATATTGTTATATTCATCATATTTTTACTATATATATTTTTTATTATTTTGTTTCTTTTACTGTGTTATTGTATTATTCTTTTTACAATTTTTTCCTTTAAATTCTGTTGTGATTTCAATTTAGTCCTTTCTTGTTAATATTATTATATTATTAAATTGATTAATTTAATACTTAAAATTTTTAATTTTTCCTTTTTCGTTTATTTGCTTATTATTATTTTTCTAATAAATTCATTCTTTATATATGTACCTATTATTATTCTTATCATGGATATTTCATTATTTATTTGTTTATTGCTTTAGGTGTATCTTATTACTATTATTATTACTATTACTTTTATTTATTATCATTATTATTGTTACTTTCTATTATTGTTTTTATTATTTATACTATTGTTGTTATTATTATTATTTTATTGTTATTATTATTATTATTATTATTATTTTCTATTATTGTTATTGTTAGTATATTATTATTCTTATTAATGTATTATTATTATTTTCTACTTTATTATTATTACTATTATTATCATCATATTATTAAATAAATTAACTTTATATTATTATTATTACATTATATATTTTCTTTTCGTATTTACTTACGTCATTATTATTATTATTATTATTATTTTTATTGTTATTTTTATTCTTGTTCATTCACTCCCCAAACTTTATTTGAATTTTAATCTGTGCTCTTCTTTTAAATATTTTACAAATTATTTCTATTTAATATCTATTTGTGTATTCATTTATTCATTTGTTTGTTCTGCTATTTTCTAAAGAACCTGGCTTTACCTTGTTATGCCTACTTTATTCTTGTTATCATGGAAGTTATTGATTGATTGTTTTAGTTCATCCTTCTTTAATTGTATTTAAATATATATAGCGTGATTATTGCCATTGTAAATAAAGAGTTGTTTATCAATATTTCTCATTCGGTTATCATGCATCGGTATAATATTTTACCCACATACCCTCTTTTAAATATTGCATTAGTTTTTACTCAATTAATAAGAGAGGGATTTTTAAAAATAGGCAATGCTTAGCGTTTTAGAAAAACAAGATATTGTACCCTAACTTATGGGGTTTCGATTTTCTCAGTGAACCTAAAATAACTTAATATCCTTTCAAATTAAAATGCACGAATTTTTAATAAAAATAAAGACAATATTCCGCATTTAGATACTTGAGAAAGCCATGCCCTAACTTACGGGGTTTCGATTTTTCTCGATAGATCTAAACAACCGAATATCCTTTTAAAAAACAAAGTACGGTTTTGAAAATAAAACAATTAAAAGGCGAGCCTATTTCCGAAGGTTATAATATCGTATCCTAACTTACGGGATGTGATATCCTGATATCCCGAGACGAGAAGGCCTCTAGTGCTCGTTTTAATTTATTTAAGTTTTTTTTAAAGAAAGGATCATATTTTAAATTCTTTTCGAGTTTTCAACTTTCGACATTAAGACATTCATTAATCAATTAGGTACCAATTTTTGGCGTTATGAGTGTGCTAATCCTTCCTCATACGTAACCGACTCTCGAACCCGTTTTTTCGAATTTCGTAGACCAAAATTGTTGTTTTAGTAAAATAAAATATTTTATTAAAACATTCAAATTACGAGGTGGTCCAATCACACCTAAACAAAAAAGATTGGTGGCGACTCCCATTTTCATTTTCGTTTTCAAAATAAAATGTTGACCCGTTTTCAAAAAATAGTTTCGACAGTAATAATAATTTCATAATGTAGGACCGTGAGCGAGTTGAAATAAGCAGCAAGCAAAAACAAAAATTCACGCACACAACAGGGTCGAAAAGTTTTGCTTGTGTAGCTGAGGCCAAGGTATTTTGAATTTATTAATTGTGTCAAATATTAATTACTTTCTATTGAATAATATTTTTATTACTACATTGTAGGAACTCTCATCTGGTCAAAAAGTTAGACGCCTTCAACTTTTTGACATTACACATAGGAAGAAAGATGGATCTCCAATGACTTCTGAAGCTGGAGAAATTATGGTATATTTACTCAATAAAATTTGATTTATTTTAAATATTTATAATGTTTAATTATAATGGTTTAATTAAATCGTTAGTAGTTTTAAATAATGTTAAGTTATGTTGCATTTGTTTTTATTATATATTTCATTTCTAACTCTTTGATTGATTTATTAGGAGAAACTAAACGATAAAAAGGCGGAGTATGAAGCGATTGCTTTGAATGATAGTTCTGTTAATCTTGAGGCATTGATAACATAATTATTACTGAAGTTTTGGGTCCGAAAAGGTATGCTCAGGTTCAATTTCAAGGATCTGGTGTTAACCCAACCCAATATTTTGGATCCAGCTCGCAGCAATACATGCCTTCGAGACTAAAGTTCAGAGGTTAAAAGACCAGATGGCTCAGATGCAAGCTAGCACAGTTGGGCAAATTGCTCAACTTAAAGTGGAGGCAGCATTGATAAAAGCAGAGGTTCAAAGAAAATATGAAGAACTCCAGCTACAACTTAAAAAGGAGGCAGCAGCGAGGGAAGCAGAGCAAAACAAAAAATACAACGAACTCCAACTATAGCTTCATAATATGATGAAGATGTTTCAGCAGTCGCAGAATCCACCATCTTAGACGTTTATTTTCTTATTGTAAGAATGTTTTAACAATATAACTTTTAACATTATTGTAAGAATATTTTGTTATTTCATTTATTAATTTAGATAATATATCTTTCGTTGGATTTTTGAAGTATCATTTAGATTTGCTGTTATTGGTTAGATTTGATGTTACAGGAAGGGTTGTATATGAATGAAAATAGGACATTAGAAATCTGCTAAAATTAGTGGCGTTGTTACAAAAAACGCCGCTAAAAAACATGACCTTTAGCGGTATTTTTGTAAAAGCGTTGCTAAATGTCATGTTCTTTAGCGGCATTTATATGAAAAGTGCCGCTAAATGTCACGTTCTTTAGCGGCGTTTTTGAGAAAGGCACTGCTAAAAGTCACGTTCTCTAGCGGTGCTTTCTCAAAAACGCAGCTAAAAGTCATGTTCTTTAGCTGCTTTTTTACATAAATGCCGCAAAATGTTAGTGGCGTTGTCTTTAGCGGCGTTTTTTGTGGCGCTTGAGAAAATTAATTTTGATCAAGTAAAATTAAGTTAATCAAATTAATTAAATTAATATGATATTTTTGGGAATTAATTTTCAAGCTAAACAATTACTCAATGAGTAATTGAATTTGAAAATTAGACCTGATATAAAAATTGAGCCGGAGAACCCAAAATCGAAACCAATACCAAGACCCAAAAACTGGTTGAACCGAACCTGGTATGTGAACTAGGCTGACGGTCCAACAGGTGACTGGATTGGACTGGTTGGACAGTCACTGGCCCAGACCAAACCAGCAGTAGCCAAATCGGATCGGGGTGTCGCGACTGCACCACCGGACAGTATGGTAGAACTTTACCAGATAATTTGATTTCAAATTAACTATTCCAAAAATAATATTATTTTAATAGTTTTAATATTAAATTTAATTTAATATTTATCTTATAGATAAATATTCTATTAATTTAATATATTTAATATTAGATTTAATATGATATTTATCTTTATAAGTATTATATTAATTTAATATTAAAGTGATTAAGTTTAATCATAGTTAAACTCTCTAAACTCACCCTTATATAAAGAGAACCTTGAGTCATTTTTTTTACATAGTTGAAGTAAAGAGAAAGTTGTAGAGAGAAAATTCTCTGAAATAATTATTTCAAAAAAAAAATTAGAGATATTTTTCTTATTTACAAATTGGACCAGAAGTTTAAAGAAATTACAAAATTACCCACTAATAATTTTGTGAAAAATTTTCTGACTCTAAGCGAGCCCACACTCGTTAGACGTGAGTTTGAGGATAGCGAAAAAGACTACTTGATCAAACTGTTCATCCTAGATGAATCTAAATGTACGATTTTGATTAAGTGTTTATTATTTTAGATAACTAAACCAAGTTTTTATTTTGGAAAATTTTTAAAACTCTTGTTTTCCCTAAAATATATTTTTCATTACATTTTTCAAACTCGATTTTCTAATAATTGGTATCAAAGTCAAGTTGTGCTCTATCTATAAGTATAAATAGATAATCAATATATATTTTCTTCTTCTTGAATGATTTGATTACATATAAAGTCACATTCCTTAAATCTTATCCATGTTTTGAGTTATATATGGAAATTGATGTGATATTATATAATTGTTATTTTTGCCAATGTTATGGTTATTAGGAAATAGATTGTGGACTATCATCTCCACGCAGGACTTTTTTTTTTTTAAATTCATAGAATTCTTGTGAGCCGGAAACGAATATAGGACTTAAATTTATTTTTTTAAAAAGAGTCTATGACGAGGAGAAGATAGAGCGACGGTGATTGAAGACTCAAGGAATGCCTTATGGTGAAAAAGAATGGGAAAAGGTAGGCAACATGAAAGCATCTTATTTTGAAGCTATAGGGGTTGGTACTTCATCTTCCCAAGGTGTTGATATGTCCTTACTTACATATATGCCAACTGAGATGACCCTTCCACCTGTTTGTTTGGCAAATGTTTTGTGATCTCTAAACTAAGGTTCAAGAGCTAACCACACAAATGTGGTCAAAAGTAGTTATCCCTCTACCGCCATACCCTGTTGAAGATCACTCCTTCCATTAATCTAATGTTCAAGCTTCTAATTTGACTCTAGGCTGTAAACCTATCGACAGTTTTCATGAACGTAACGCTCAGTCTATATGATCATATGTATGATTTTATCTAGACTTCAACTACATTTTTCATTTCTAATTTGGTTTTATGTTTTAATGTTTGAACCTTAGTACTTAATTTTAACTTCTTATACGGTTGGACTTCATGTATTTGTACTCATTCCGTTGCTTTATTTGCGTTATGACTCTTGGAAACTTTTTTTTCTTCTCATTTCCTATTATTCAAAATATGAGTGTCACAAAAGGTAATAGTTTTTGTGACACATTTGTAAGTGTAGTTACCTATGATAAAAAGTAACCAAAAAGTATCATTTGTGACATTTTTATTTAAAAGTTCTTGTGACGTTAACAATTCGTTACTCTTTTTTTTCCTTAAATTTTCGTTGCGTTTAAACGTGACGTTTCATCCCAATTTTTTGTGATGTTTTTCTACGTCATGAAATAAACAATGTTTTCATCATTTTTTGATTGGTCAATATGATGCATAGAAACATAAGAGAATATGTAATTACACATTATTTAAAAAAAAATTGTGATGTTTAGAATTGTTTCTAAACATCACAAAAAGTAACTTTTCATGTGATTTTTAAAGCGGCAAAGATATTTTCCCTTAACAGTTAATACATTATGCTTTTTATGTTTAGAAAATTGACAACGTTACGAAAATACATGACGAAAACATAATTTTAGAGTAGTGATTATTGAACACATCATCATATATTTGATTTATTTAACTAGAATATAAAATTTTATTGTTTGCATCTTATTCTTTTAACGTGAATATGGAATGATGTTAAAACATCTTTAAAAATTATTAGTATACAAATTAACCATGTGCACATATTATATTAATATCAAGTATGGATTGTTAAACAAATTTAACTTCTTTCTTTTGTAGAAATTAATTTCTTATGAATAATATGAACTCAAGATGTAACAACCCTGAATATGATATGTTATTTTGAGATTACCATTAATAAAAAGCATATGTGAAAACTATTTTAGCCTTACAAAAATAAAATAATTTAGGCTCTGTTTGACAATTGGTTGATAGCTGATTGCAGTGATCACTAGTTTAACCAATTGATTCTATGAACTGATTTATTTAAAAAAATTTGGTAAAATTTAGCTGATAGCTGAAAACCGATATATGTAAAATGATAAATAAGGGCATGACACATTTTATTGTTAAGTATTTATTTGTTTATAATAATTTAGTCTTTATTGGGTGAAATTATTGAAATAAAATACTATTACTAATGAATTAAAATATACATTATGAAAATTAATTATTGAATATTTTTGAAAATTTAAATAAACAAATTTCTTAAGTTCCTTTTTTGTAAATATTAACATTGTGGAAATTGATAAATATTAATAGTGTATCAATATAGTTGTAAACTATATTTTTAGTGATAATTATGTCATGTTCTTAATATGTAAATTAGTGATAATTATGTTATACTCTGAATAAATTTTTCAAGTAGCATATTTCAATTAATATAAAGTTGCATAAGAAATCATTTTACACAAGCAAATTAAAAATAAATGGAAAGTGCATAAATATTCAAGAAATAGATACATGTGGTAAAGGAAGTAATTTTTGAGCAAACATGGTCAGATATGTCATTCCCAATCAGCGAAAAAAGTTGTTCATCCTAGCATTTTCTTGTTTTGGAGGTTTTAACTTAACAAGCTCTTGAAAAGCTTCATTCACCAAACACTACAATTAGAGGATTTGACTATCAAATTCTAGTTTTTTATAAAATAACCCTAAAATTTTGAATAATTATAAAAATGACTCACTTATTTATATATGTAAATTACCTGAAATGAATAGTGAAAGTTGGTGAAGCCAAAGAGATTTGCACCACCAACATGCCACGTTAGCCATTAGGATTAAAAAAAATCAATTTTTCTGGTGGAGCCATAGAGAATGGTGTCATCACTTTAATGTGTTAGGTTTTTTTTAGAAGTGTTTTTATTTTAATTTAAAAACAAAATTTTTATTTTATTTGGTGGAGCTATAGAGAATGATGCCACCAATGTCATGTGTCAACTTTTTTTAAATGTATTTTTTAATTTAAAATTAAAATTGATATTTTATTTGGTGGAGTCATTCTCTTTGACAGTTCACTCTAAGTTGAAAATTTTTATTATGTTAAAGGATGAATGGGAGAGAGATGAGAAGTGTTTTTTTATTTTATTTTATGTTTTTGTGTTTCTGTTTATTTAGAAAATTTTATAAATTGAAGGTCTATTTATTTAAAGATAATCCAATGGAGCTCCAACACCGGTAAATTTAATGGTTATTTTCGGTGGCAATTTCAACTAAAATTAGGAGTCTCGATTTTGTTATTTATTCAGTAACTGGTTCAAATTGATTATGCAACCAACGGATGGATTATTTGGCATTCTCTAGGTCGGCGAGATGTTTGAAGGTTTTAAGAAATCCTAAATCGAGCTGCAAGATAATAGAACCGAGAAACTTACTCGTGTTGCGGTTAAACATTGTATTTTTCAATTTATAAGATACAATGCTGTCGGTCTTGAACAAAACTATTTAATTATGTTTTATTTGTACGATAGAATGATGTCGGTCTTGAATAAAATCGTTTAATTATGTATTATTTGTAAGACACAATGTTATTGGTATTAAACAAAATCGCTTAATTTTTTTAGTATTGAGAAAGTTGCTCATGTTGTAAAATTATATATTGTAAGTTAAGTGAAATTATTTTGGAATGTTGCGAATGTAAAATTATTTTTATAAAATATAATTTGTGAATTATGTAAATTGATAGTTATTTGAAATGTTGGAAATGTAAAATAATTTCATTTAAATTATTTCTATAATGTGAATTAATCGTTTGATAAGGGACATTTTTAAAAGAAATAAAAAAAGAGCGGACCAAAAAATAAGGAAGTTTGGGAAAAAATTGAGAAAGAAAAAAAAGAAAGTGGGAGAGTGAGTTGGCTGAAAAAAAGAACAAGGAAATATTGATTTTTAAAAAAATATATATATACTGGGGCATTTTCAAAATAAATAAAAAAAACAAAAGACCGAAAAATAAATATAAAAAAGTTTATTGACCGGTTATATCGTGTCAGTTGCGTTAGAGATGTGACTGGTCAGGAGAGGGAGTGGCTACTTCTTTTGTAAAAAGAAGAAGAAAAACTTACCTGTTGTTGAGGTCGACTGCTTCTTTTAAAAGGGAAGGTGAGGCTCTCTTTTGGTCCCCTTTAGTTTTGAAATAGAAGAAGAGAAGAGAAGATAAAAAAAAAAACAATTGTGTTTGGCTCGAAGTTAATAAATACAATTCATGTATGTAAATATATTTTGATGTGCATGTATTATATTAAAAAAAAAAAAGTTGTGCAAAAAAACTGTGGAAGATGGTGACGTCATTCTTTATGACTCCACCTAATAAAATAATAATTTCACTTTTAAATTTAAAAATATAAATTTTATGGCGCCATTCTATATGACTCCACCAAATAAAATATAAATTTTAAATTTAAATTTAAAAAAACACATTAATAAAAAGCTGACAAATGACACTGGTGGTGCCATTCTCTATAGCTCCACCAAAATAAAATATCAAATTTATTTTTAAATTAAAAAAAAAAACACTTTTAAAAGAAACTAACACATTAAAGTGGTGCTGCCATTCTCTATAGCTCTACCACCATTATTTATTTTTTAGTCTCTCAATTATTGAGAAATATTAGTATTTCTCTGATATTTATACAAGTAACACTATTTTCTATGGCTCCACTAAAAAAATTGACTTTTTTAATCTTAATGACTGACATGGCATATTAGTGGTGTCAATCTCTTTCACATTCACTATTAATTTTAGATCATTTACCTACATCACCAAAAAAGTAGATTGTTTTGTAATTATTCAAAATTTTAAGAGTTATTATATATATATATATATATATAAACTCAATCATATATTTGTGTCTAAATCAGCTAAAATCCAAAATATTAATATTTGTGTCTAAATCAGCTAAAATCCAAAATAATATTTACCAAACACCCCTTAATTAAAAATGAACCCTAGCACATTTAGGTGACTTAAAACAGGAGGCTGATGATCCAATACCAAGAAACCAAATGTAATTTATTGTTGTAATTGCATGGACACGATGCATATTTTATAAAAAAAAAAAAACCCTAATATTCTCCCTTAAAAGATAATAAAAACACGAGTTTTATTTTATTTTTAACAACACATGTTATTATCAAGTTACCAAAATTATAATAGAAAAATGATAAAATTGTCATAAATGAATATTAGTATTACCTAAGGAATAGGAGTTATTAGGAAGATAAAATTAATGGCTAAATGTAATATTTAAAATCTAATCATAGAAATGTTATATCGAAATTTCACATTACTTGGATGAAACACGAGTAACCAATAAATTTATGGGTAAAATATACCCAAGGTCATTAGTTATTAGTATCGGTTTTTTATCTTTAAAAAGTTATAAATTAGTCACTGAATTATTGAAAGTTTTCATTTAAGCCACTGGGATATTAAAGTCGTTGTTATTTACATTTGATAGCTCAGTGACTTAAAATGAAAACTATCGAATAGTTTAGTGATCATTTTGTAACTTTTTGAAGATGAATGACCAAGATGTAAATTTTCTAATAATTTAATGACCTTAATTGTAATTTACCCTAAATTTATTCGGTGTGAAAACACTTTCACTTCGTTAGTTCAGTTCTTGTTCAGCCCAGGCCTAACTTCAGACCAAACAATGTTGAGTGGGCATTTTAAATTATTATTTGGGCCTCTCTTTTGGTCCTCTGTTAATTTTCAAGGTCCAATAATTCGAGTTCAATTTGTTTTTCATTTATATTTATACCAAGTTAAGATATTAATTCAATAAAATATTATCTAAATATTTTTAATTAAAAAGATAAAAACTATTTTTATTTTAATAAATTTTAAAAATAACTAATATATACATTCACGTCAAAGCTACTTATTATGATTTATGTAACTTAATCAATTCTTATTATTCTTTTTAAATATTATAATTCTCAAAATGTAGATTTTATATATGACATATTATTTTAAAATGCTACTCAAATGATGGGTGTGACAAATTCTAATATATTTTTATATATACATATTATATAAAATATTTTTATTTTAAAAATCATAAAAAGAAAAATAATATTGAAAATTAAATGAAAATAATTATTTTAGGAAAAAATAATTATAGATAAGATCCGAATAGTTTACTTATAATTTAGATGAATCAAAATCATTCTTAATTTTAAACCTTATGTGATGGCATGATGATTAAGTGTATTCATTGTTTTCATGGGTTCGAGTTATGTTTATTGTTTGTGTTTTGTCTTATTATTGTAATTTTAACGAAACACAATTTTTATTCTATATTAAACTTATTATATCAAATATAAATCTTATTTATATTAAATAAAATACTAAATTAGTCAAATATGTAAAAAGAAAACATTAATTGATAAAATAAGTCAACTTTTAAAAATTTAGTGAAATAGACGAACTTTCTTACTCACATTTAACCTAAATAAAAAGCTTAATTTAGAAATTAATCCCTCTCAATTTGTTAATTAAGCTGCAATGAAACCTTCCCCCCATTTCTATTTCATTGCCATTCCTATTACAAAAATGAATGGCTATGAACACCCATTTAAGTCCCCATAAATCTTTGAAATTGTTTGAAAATTTAGCTTTGGCTTTAAAGACTAAAACTTTCAACTTCTTCACCGACGACAATAATCGCAACAACAACTCTTCCTTCGATTTCGTTAAAGAATTCATCATCGACCCAAAAATTATCATCATCAAGTCAAATCCGTTGTCAAATTATTCTTCTTCTCCTCGATGAACGACAATTTCCACTTGGAACCATCGATACCCAACCTTGAATATCGAGACGGATTCACCTAAGTTTCAAACCTTCAAATATTTTTGAAGTTTTCTGCAACTTAAAAAGAGGTGTGAACGAGACATCGAGAGGGAGGAGAGGTTACTACATTATTAGATTAAATTATTTTAATTTAATTCTAATGTTAATTACTGATGAATTATGTTATGAAAATATCAAAGGCACATACATGGCATCATCTCAATGTCTAGATTGATTTTTTAAATGGTGGTTTATTTTTGGATTAAAAACCATAACGTTTTAATACTTAATTGAAAAAAAAAAATTATGTACTAAAGTGAGAAAAAGACATACTTCAAGGGCCAATTTATAAATTAAGCCTAAATAAAATCCAAATACTCACCATTATATTTATTACTACTTTCTATAAAACGACCTCATCACCATATAAATAAAAGGACGACCATATGACCGTAATGACTCTTTTTCTGCAATGCTACGCAAAAGCTTTGCCATTTTTTTTTCATTTCTTTTTTTTTTGGGTTTATTTAAATTCCATGCTTCTGGTTCAAAAAAAATTTAGAAATTAATCCCTTTATTTTAATTTATTAATGATAGTTATACTTTACAAAAATAAAAAGTTAGTACAATTATTAGTAGATATATGAACTTTAATTATTGATTTTTACTAATTAGCTGCATTTAAATTATTGAATTATTAATTTTACTAATTCCTCATAAATAAATTATCGAGTTGATATTTTCAGATCATCAATTTAATAATAAGGTTTAATTGAACTAAATTCAACTTTTTAAAGTATTAGATAGATTAAATTCTCAATTTTGTAAAGTAGAGGATGAAATTTAGAATTAAATTTTTATTTAATTCCCTGTTTGCCTACTACTTTCACTTCCACTCTATTTTGCCAAGTTCTAAAGACAGAACCTCAAATGACAATAATACCCATGTAGAAATATTCTTATCCCATCCAAATCAAAGGAAACCCCTCTTTGATTTATCTTAAAGTACTGTCCTTTTTCGTCCATCGAAAAAATAGACCTGCCATTTTTCTCTGCTATTTTCCATTATTACCAAACAAAGAGTTTCTTCCATTAAAAAAAGAAAAAAAAAAAAAGGAAAAAGGAAACTGAATTCTTCGACGGAGAGAAGGGTTAGGCGTTATGGATGGCAATACTACGGAGGCCGAGCGGTGGTTGACGATTGCGGAGAAGCTCTTGGCGGCGCGTGATTTGCACGGGACCAGAACCTTCGCGATCCGAGCTCGTGAATCGGCCCCTATCCTCGCCGACCAAATCCTAGCCGTGACGGACACTCTCATAACGGCTCAATCTAACCCTCAAGACTGGTACGGGATCCTCCAACTCGTGCCGTTAACTCAGTCCATGGAAGTTGTGGCGAGTCAGTATAGGAAACTCGCCCTTCTTTTGAATCCTGGGAGGAACAGGCTCTCTTTCGCAGATCAGGCGTTTCGATTTGTTTCCGAAGCGTGGAATGTGTTGTCGAACCCTTCTAAGAAGGCCGTTTACGATAACGAGTTGAGGCTCCTTCAATTTGGTCAGGTGAGTCAACTCGGTCAGCAGCAACAACAACAACAACAACAACCACAGATGCAGCAACAGCAGCTGCAACCGCAAACGCAGCCGCTTTTCATGCAACCGCAGCCGCCGCCCCCGCCGAAAGAAACGCAAACGCTGTTCATGCAATCGCCGCCACAGAAAGAAACGCAGGCGCAAGTTACGCAACCGTTATTCATGAGAAGGAGCCCTAGAAATACTGATAAAGATGGGAATGCCGCTTTAGAAGGAGAGGAGCAGTTGGGATTAAAGAATAAATCGCCGGAGCAAAATCGGCCGGCTGAGCCAACATGGAGGAAGCAAATGAGTCAGATCAGTTTAGCTGGGTCGAGTCAGGTGAATCGGACAGGATCGGTTGGTTCGGGTCAGATTAGTCAGGCGAGTGAGGTTAATCGGCCTGAGCCGATTCGGATGAGCCAGATTAATCAAATAGGAACCGATAGCTCGAGTCAGTTTAATAGGGATGAGCCAACTCGGACGGGTCAAATTAACCAGACAACAACTCCTCCTCATAGGGGGAATAGTCAGACAGAGCCAACTAGTGTGACTCGGCCTAGTGAAGCCGCTGAGTCAGAGGAGCTGACTTTCTGGACGGCTTGTCCTTACTGTTACATTCTCTATGAATACCCGAAGTTGTACGAGGATTGCACACTGAGGTGTCAGGCTAAGAACTGCAGGAGAGCTTTTCATGCGGTTGTGATACCGCCGCCACCCGTGAATGGAAAGGATTCGCGTTTCAGCTGCTGGGGGTTTTTCCCATTAGGATTTTCGAGGGGCGATCAATTTCCCAGTTGGTCACCCATTTCGACCATGTATGCTTGCCCTAATAACAAGAATACTGGGAAAAAAAGTACTGCCAAAAAGCCTGCTCCAAGAGTGTATTATGATGATGATGACGCATATGTAGATATTTCTGACTCGATTGGGACTTCAGAGGATGACGACGACGATGATGATTGGCAGAATGAGAAGAGGAAGAAGGCAAAAAATGTCAAAGGGAAAGGATCTGTGGGGAAAACTGCTAAGAAACCACAGAGTGAGAGAGTGAAGAAGGCGGGTAATGAGGCAGCTAATGTTGATGGTAGTGGGAATTTGAGTGGTGCGTCCACTGTTCCAGAAGGTGTGGTGACTGCTGAATCGAGTAGAAGAGGAGTTGTTAATAGTGGGAGGAAGCAGATGGCGAGGGGCACAAAGAATTTGGGGAAGTTGGATTTGAATGTGGAGTTTAGTAATGAAGTTGAAGAGCCGGCACCGAGGAGGAATGAGGGGAATCACCCCGGCTATGGGGAGGAGGATAACATTGAAGGGAATGGGTTCTTTGAGGGTCTTGATGAGTTTTTGAGTAGCTTGCCTATACTTTCAGCTGTTGGGGATGATAAAGTTAAGGCTACTTAGTGAAGTAAGATCCTTGCTTTTTGTTTTTTCGCAGTAGTTGTAGTTGTTGTAATTGCTTGTAGTATTCAACCGTGTGGAGGTGCTTAGGGCCTCCTTTTATAGCCTTTTCAAGGTTGACTTCGACTGTATATTTTGCAGCACCATGTTTTGTCAATATTTTTATCATTTTGTGCTGCCTATTTACTCTGAATTAAATTTCTGTTTGGGAGGATAATTAGAAAGTTCGGTACAAAATCATGACTGTTGTGGGTTGAAGATGTAATGTTTTGTCCATCATGATTCTTGCAGTGACAGGAATAGGTGGTAAGTTTCTCCGACTGGTCTCTTCTTTCTTGTTTGAGTCGAAAGAGTTATTAACCATGATACTTGCTTTCTCCCCTCCTTGTTTCCCTCTTATTAAAAGGAAAAGAGTAAAAGGTTAGAAATATGCTTCGAAAGGTATACAATTTGTTATCCTTGCATTTGAGAAGATTTAATTTTGCCAAGTATTAATAGCTGAAAGAGCTTCAATGGTTATTGAATTTAGTTACCAATGATTTTGTGTTTGCAAATCTGCTTCCTTTGTTCTAGTAGCGAGTTTTGAGAGGTTGTTTCACTACCATTTAACGCTTCCCTTCTAGAAAAAAGTAGTTATATATATATATTTTTTATTGTTGATTGTGTTGGTTTTTTTTACTTTGTATGCACTTGTAATTCATGTTTTTTTTTTTCATGAAATCTTTAACTAGAATTAATCATCTGCATTAGTCTTGCTCGGCAGTTCTAAAGTTTCTCTTGTTAAACCAACTATTAGTCATTGACTGCATACTTAGTAATTTGACTTGCCCATAATTGGTTTTGGAGCTGTAATACTGGCATGGCTTCATTTAGGGCCAGAAACCTGACATCCACTTCAAGAATGACCTTTCCTTCTGTTCTCTCTCTCTCTTTATGTTCTTTATAACTGAAGTATCAAAATCTTAAGGTAAATTGGGACCTTTTGGCCAAGGAGTTTATACATTCCGGTCTGAACGAGTTATTCTTACTATTCTGCGCTATATCTGCTCCAAAATAAGACCTAAACACATGATTAATTGACTCAACATACACCCTTTGACTTCAAATGGAGGAATCTCAATTGAAGTTGTCATTGAAGTTGTCAGACTCTGGTTTAAAGTATACAATTTCATCTTCTAGTTGCAGTCTTGCAACATGCATCATCTTTCTAAATTGCAACATTCATGGAGATGGTTAACATTTTGATTAGATGTTAAAAAGGCCAACAAGTCATTCATTCTAATCATTAGTAGTAGTTTGCTGGAATAGGTCTGCTGATTTTAAACTTCTCTGTGATTTTTGGTAACTTCTCTGTGATTTTTGGTTTTCTCTTGTTAGTGGTCATACTGATGATTCTTTGGCAGGTTTCTATTTGTCCTGAAGTTTTTATTAGCGAGCAAGAAATCTTTTGCTTGCCATATGTTTTTGCTCTTCATATTGGGTTTTGTATTGTTGTAATTGACTCTTTAAGGGTGTTGAATGTTGCTTGCCTAAGAAGACATGCGGCGTGTAGTCTGATTGTGAACTACACTTCACCTGTCGAAAATTGGAGGCTTCCACTAATTCTTCTTCCTAGTGGTGAAAGTTTTAGATGCTGCGAAGATGTCCATAAACTGCATCGGTTGTCTAGAACATATCACTTTGAGATGGAATTGAACAGCTTTCTTATCTGTCAAGCATCTACCATACTAAACAATCTAAGAGTGCTGCAATTTATTTCTGCCTTTTCCTGTGGCAAAAAGGTACACTATCCTTGAACGTGTTAAAGGCAATATCATCTATCCTTTTTTTTTTTTTTTTCTTTTAACTAAGCATCTCTCATCCATTTAAAGGTGTATGACGAATATTTGGTTAATCTTAGGCATGGATCATGGATAATATGATGCTTTTGTATGAAAGTGGCAATTAGCCAGAGTTGATATTGTGATTGTGAACTTGCTGTTGGACAAGAGTGCCAGCGGCCAAACGTGTTGTTTGCATGACCCAATTTGAAGCTCTTTGAGGGGGCATTTAGTTCAGAGAATGTAAAAGTATTTTGGTAATCCTATAATTGGAATGCAAGATTACCTTAGCACATTACCAGGTATGTTATATTACATTGTTTGGGTAATTTGGTTGGAATGTAAGATTTTGCAATTTGATTGACCGAATGTCAAATTAGCTAAGAACGTATTTTACTAACTTGTCCTTATAGAATTTGCGCCCCCTATATATATGTGTATATGTTCTTTACTGCACAAAGGTTGAAACTAGATTAGCGAACAGCCCCGAAGTGTTTCATGTTCAAACAGAGCTTGTAAAAGATATACTTGATAAAGAAGAGTTTTGCCTGAGAAATCCCTTTGACACATGGTTTAAGATATTCAAGCTGATGCTAATACCTGGCCCCTGAGGTGATTAAGGATATGTCGTGTTGGTCGTATTTTCTTCTTTCTTAGGCTTTGTTATTCACTTGATCTGCTCCTCTCTCTTCATACTAGGATACCCTTAGACAAACTGCTGTATTTTGTTGCTCGTTTGTTGTATAGTACATTTGAGCAATACCACACTAATTGTAGGCTTTGTTAAAGTTTTGCCAACTCTCTTAATAAAGAAAACTACTCAGTTTGTGTATTCAAAGGTTATTTATGTCTTGTTTGGAGTGTCAGCTGATCATTCAATGGACAATATAATATTGTTTTTAAATGGTCTCATTATTCACATATCTCATTTGCATCCATAGCAGGGCTATCAACATTATAAATGATGCAGGGTATGGTGTAAAAAGCATTCAGATAACATTATATTATGAAATATGAGTTTTAAGAGGGCTAACTGAAAGGTGATAGTCCTTCATTCCCCGAAAATAGGATGAATAGTCTGTTTTTTTTTTTCGAAAAACTGATAAGAGATGATTTAATCTACTAAATCAATTGAAGAGAGATCAATTGTATTAAAAAAAAAAGAATTAAATTGCTTGGTTCTATTTTGATTTTTTTTATGCATATTGGGTGGCATTAGGTTGGATAATGTTAAATTTCTAAAAAAATGGAAAGAAGTCGAAGCAATTCAAAAATGATTAGACAAACACTTTACTAAGTAGATCAAGTAGACAAACAATCAGTGGCGATGGTTACTAAGCAGATCGAGTACATTAACAGGGAAAAAAATACATTTAAAATCTACACAAATTAATCACAATAATGAAAAATCCTTTAAAAATGGGAATTTAGATTCCTCTTGTTACAAGATGGCACTACAAAAAGCATATATTGAAGTATATACAATTAAGATATTCAAGTCGATTATCTCAGACGTAGCTTAGATGAATATCGGATTAAAGAATTCTCAAACTATTTTTCTCTCTTTTTATTTGAGTGTACCACTAACTTTCTCCTCAAAGCACTAAAAATAAAAATTATCAAGAAAAATGGTAAAATAAATGGTTCCTACATATGACACAAATCAGCATGATTAAACAAACAATGCATAAAGTATCCAATTACAACTCTCATTTGTACCTTCTCAAGTTATTTTGCTTTTCAATTTCATCTTACAAGAACGTCTACAATAATCCTCCGACCTTCCTAAGGAAATATCAAAATAATTAAAATAAGTCCTTAATTACAATGTATATGTTAGTATTAATTAACTTATATTAAACCACAATGCAGAGAGGAAGTTGAGCCAACAATAAGACCCTTTCCACCAATCCTCGTCATCATCACCTTCCAATTGCTACCACATTCCCTTCCATATAAATCCACACAAAATATTGCTTCTCTGCATATCCAACAGCTCCGACCTTTTTCTCTCCATACACTCTGCCCTAAACTTATCCACCCATGGCTTATAACCACTTCCCTTCCCTTCTTCTGCCCACCTTGTTGGTCGCTTTATTATCGTTCAATGCCGATGAATCCTTAGGTGCCGAGGCGCGGAGCCTGCAGGAAACAACAACGTTGCCTAAGCTCGAATTTCCGCCATTCCCCGGGATTCCTACTCTGCCAAAGCCTGACCTGCCGGTGCCTAAATTGCCTGAGCTGCCGGAGATTCCTGGTTTGCCTAAGCCCGAATTACCAACCATCCCGACGCTGCCCAAAGACCTTCCTTTCCCTTTCTTTTCTCCACCTCACGCCACCACTAACCCTTGAATAATCTTTGAGTCCATCGTTTTCTTTATGTATATGACTAATAATAATGATTGAAGTTATCGTATGGATTGCTTGGTGCTTGATAGATGACATGGATCCATCTAGTGTGTCTGTGTTACATATCTATCGTGGATGATTCATGCAAGCTTGTAATATCAGTTTTAATTTATTAGATATCTATCGTGTCTTAATTTTCTACCATGTTTCAGCTTAATTTATTACACCAAGTAGGCTTCCATCCAGATCAGTCTTTGGATAAAATATTTGAATTTGGGTTAAAATAATCGTAATTCAAATTATGTTTATTTAAAATTAATTATAAAGTATTTTTAATATATAAGAATGATGAGACGAAGAATCTGTGCAACTATTAAAAAAGATAACTGAAATGGAGATTGAAGATTTTCCATCTTATATAATAGAAGAAATAAAAAATACGTGGGAGACTTGGAGTTCACCAAGACTGTCATTAAATTCATTACATCTACACCAAATAGAAAAAATGAATCTAGATAACATTTAAAAAGGATAAAACTAAAACAGACAGCCATGTGGAAAAATAAAGTCTAAGAAAAACAAATGGACAAAAAAAGGCAACTTGAAGAAAATAGCATCCAAATACAAATAAAAAAGATTGTAATGTAGAGGCAACCATCAAATCAATGATGTGATAAGACAATACAACGTGAAAGCAACCATGTTAATGATGGGACAAGATTCTTATTAAAAAACTATACGAGATTTAAAGAAAATTAAATAGAATTTTAGAATTCTCTTATAAATAAAAAAGAAAAAAGCCTAAAGAGAGTATTGAAAAATAGTTTAAAAATCTTTCTTTTTACTTGTTATTCACTATCCTCTCCTTATAAAAACTTTTCCTTTACTTCTACTATTTGTAAGAAAATATAGTATGGGCCAAAGTGCAAACGATATATAGGCAAGAATTAAATGTTTAATTAATGATTTTTGGATACATTGAATTTTAAATGAAATAAGATTATGCATTTAAACCCACAATCTTCAAAAATCTGTAATAGCATTTGAATTGATTTTAATTCTTTAATTCTTAAACAGTAACTTTAGAATTAAAATAAAATTACTACATCTTATGTAACAAAACGAATAATGACCCAAGAAATTGAAAATAATTAAAATATGTAATTATAAAAAATAAATCTTAAAATTATACATTAAATTTAATTTAATGTGCAATTGTATACATGAACTTTAATTTAGTGCAATTATACACGTGAAACTCTAATTGTAGTTCAACTGTATATTTGAAACTTTAATTTTGATTTAATCATACACATTTAAAGAAATAAATACATCAATTTATTTTTATATTAGATAAATATTATTATTATGTATGTAATATATAAATATAAAATGATATTATATTAATAATTGTGTTAATAATTTACAAGAATTAGATCAAATCAAAATTTCATGTATAAAATTGTACAAAATCAAAGTTCATGATACAATTGTACATTAAACCATAATCCATGCATAATTTAAAAATTAACACCTAAAAATTGAAAAAAAAACAATTTCACACAAAATTTAAGTATCCTAGGAATTCTGATCACATTGAACTCTGCAACAAAATCACTCCAAAAAATCATTTATACTCCATCTGAAAACACATATTTTAAATTTTGGTTTTGGATTTTATTATTATGTAAAAGGTTAAGAATGAGATCCATATATTATAAGAAAATTAAGTGATATTTAATATAATATATTATAAAATGATATCAAATTCAAAAATATTTTAAAATTTTCAAATTTATTACTAAATAGTTTAATTTTTAATTTATACTATTTTAAAATTTTAAATCCACATTTTAACTCGTAATTCTTAAATATTACCTTAAAGTTTTTTTAAAATAACAATAAGGGTAAATTACAACAACATCACCCAACTTTGGGGTAGTTGACAAAACAGTCACCTAGGTTTCATTTCAGTCACTCAACTTTCAAAAAATTACAAAACAGTCACCAACATTATAAAAAAGTGACAAAATAGTCACTGATTAACGGTTACCGTTAGGGTGTTAACGTGATTGCTGACGTGGCAAGTTAACCAATTGACGTAGCAAGTTAACTTGCCACGTTGGCGACTATTGATGGGTGCTTGGTTTGGGGCAGGTTTAGGGAAAAAAATTGAAGGGTTATGAGTTAATGTTTTAGGGTTAGAAGCAGATTAGGTTTAAGGGGATTTGGAGGGGGGAAAGGAAAATCAATTTGGGAAATTTCGATCATGATTTGGGGGTTTTTAGGGTTTAAACTGAATTAGAAATTGATTAAGAAGGGTTTAGGGTTAGAAATCAGTTCAATAATCGATTAACAGGGTATAAGATTTAAGGTACAATTGTCTATTTTGTTTGGGGAGAAAAGAAGACGAACCAGAAACCATTCAGTGTTTTTGATTGTCAGCGACAATGGGCAATAAAAGAGAAGATACCGGTGTTGTTACATCCACTTTAACGGGTAAGTTGTTGCATTTAGTTTTAAATTTTTTGGATTTTAATGTTTTTATTTCGATTTAGAGTTAATTAAGGTTATGTCGGTTTCAATTTTAATTTTGATTTTGATTTTAATTTTGATTTTTATTTCGATTTTGATTACATTGAAACACTCACTGATTCTGATTTAGATTTCGATTTCAATTTTGATTTTGATTTCGATCTCGATTTAGAATTAGAATTTGATTTTGATTTCGATTTAGGGTTACTTCGATTTTGATTGTATTTGTTATTAATGTGCATAACAGATTAGGGTTTGGTTTTTAAAGTGTATGACATATAATGTGTATTGTAAGCCATGTGCATGATGTTCATTGTTTGTATTTGCCATTGTACGAATGTCATTATCAAACTGATGTTTATTGTGTATATCTGCCATTGTTTGTATCTGCCATTGTATGAATGCCATTATCAAATTGATGTTTATTGTGTATATCTACCATTGTTTGTATCTGCCACTGTATGAATGCCATTATCAAACTGATGTTTATTGTGTATATATGTTATTGTTTGTACCCAAGCTCCTATTGTATGTGGCAAAATCAAAATTTATTATTTACCTTCTTTATTGTACTGGTTATTGTTGGTTGTTGTCTGCCATGTGCATGACAGAAGTGTTTGTATTAAATTATTGGGTATTTTGTATTTGTTATTGTCTGACAGAAATGGTTAAAGTGTTCGCCTATATTGTTTGCCTTTATTGATGAGTACTTTGTTTGGCAGGTTTAATTGATGACAATTTTAATGAGAATGAAGAAAACATGTCTGGTAGTGATGTGTCTGGTAGTGATAGTGATGCATTTGAAAGAGTTAGTTTAGATGGTTTAAACATGAATGGTATAAAAGTAGATGAACTGTGTGATAGTGATGATTCTGGGAGGTTAGATAATGCACATGGGTCTGATTCAGATGGCAAAAATTGGCTTGAGTTCAACCTAGAGAATGACATGAGTAATCCTAGACTGAAGGTTGGAATGTTATTTAAGTCTAAAGATAGTCTAAAGCAGTATGGTAGGTTGAATAATTATTTTATTAAGTTTCCCAAAAATGATTTAAAAAGGTTAAAGGCAGTCTGCAGTGAAAAATGTTCTTGGTTCATATGGGCTTCTAGGCTAAACCCTAATAACCCTACTGACCAGACTTAGCAAATTAGGAGTTCAAACCCTAACCATACTTATTCTAAAGTCTATAAAAATAGGAATGTAACCTCAGCTTGGATAGGTGAACATTATAAAGAAAAATTCATTGCTGATCCTAATTATTCTCTGAAATCATTACAACAAGATGTGAAAAAAGATTTTTGTTGCTTAGTCTCACTAACCAAATGTAGGAGGGCTAAACTTAGGGCATTCGAATTAATTGAAGGAGCTCATAAGGCTCAATATGAAAAGATTTATGAGTATTTGTTAGAGGTTAGGACCCAAAATGAGGGAACAACAACAATTTGTTATTTGGATAACAAGTTGTTTCAAAGGATGTATGTTTGTCTGCAGGCATGCAAAGATGGCTATAAGGCTGGTTGTAAGAGGATAGTAAGTTTAGATGGATGTTTCTTGAAGGGATACTATGGTGGCTACTTGCTTGCAGCTGTTGGGATAGATGCAAATAATGGCACCTATCCTCTTGCATATGCTACTGTCGAAAGTGAAAACCAAGCATCATGGCTTTGGTTCTTAGAGTTGCTTTCAATAGACTAGGAAATTGTGAGCTCGTACCAGATATCTTTCATGTCTGAAAAACAAAAGGTAAAACTCCATTTATTTATTCTTTTATGTTGTTTCTATTAGGGTTTGTCAAATAATTAAACTGTTTTTTTTCCTAATTACAGGGACTTGTAAAAGCAATATGTATATTTCTTCCTAATGCAGAAACAAGACACTGTGTTAGACACCTACATGCCAATTTTAAGAAGGCTGGTTTTCAAACAAATGAATTGAAAGATTTGCTTTGGAAAGCTGCGAGAGCAAGCACTACAAGGGAGTTTGAGGATGCCATGGATGAACTGAGGAAAACCAATCAACATGCTTATGATTGGTTAAAGGAAAAGAACCCTACTCACTGGTTAAGGTCTCACTTCTCAATTAGGAGCCATTCTGACATGTTGGTGAATAATCTTTCCGAATCATTTAACAAGGTAAACCCCTATGTTTTATGTTTCTTACTAATAATTAACAATTCACTAATCATTTATGTTGTTTACTGACAGATGATACTGGAAGCAAGAGGGAAACCTATTCTGACCATGATGGAAACAATAAGGACTAAGATTATATTGCTTATTGTCAAGAAGAAAGAAAAAGCTGACAAATAGAATAGAATGGAATGTTGTGTCCAAAGATAAAAAAAAAAAGGTGGATGTAAATATAAAAGACTCATTAAGATGAAGATTCTTTCTGATGCCAATATTCTAACTTCATGTTGCTGATCACATGCTATTTTAGTGAATGTTTTTTTAATATGCATGCACTAATTGTTGGTGTGTTGAATATTTTTTAATATGCATGCAGTGATTGTTAGTGTGTTGCCTATTTTTTAATATGCATGCAGTGATTAATTTTTTATAATATGCATGTTGGTGGGGCTATTTTTTTAGGGATGTGTGTATCATTTTTTTAGTGATTATGTTTTAAACAAGCATGTTGACTGTTTTTTAGATGTGTTACATCACATGCTGGTGGGGACAAGTATTAGGTTGAATGTGGTCTAGGCAACCAGCATGTGGTGGACTTAGTTGAGAATTCCTGCTCTTGCAGGAATTGGGATCTCACTGGCATCCCTTGCATGCATGCATGCATTAGCTGTCATTCATTTAAAAGAAGAGTTCCCAAAGACCTATGTACAAACCTAGTATACCAAGCAAACCCAGCTTCAAATTTACTCCAACTTTGTAAGTCTAGTAAGGGGTCCTAAACAATGGGCCTCTTTGTCAAACATGCTACCAATATTGCCTCCTCCACTAAGAAGGCCACCTGGCAGACCTACTAAGGTGAGAAGGAAAGAACCCGATGAACCATAAACAACATAAAGGTTGAGCAAGAGAGGGGTGGAGATAAGGTGTAGTAAATGCAAAAGAGTAGGCCACAATAAGAGGAGTTGCAAAGGGGAAGTTGGCCAAAACATTCCAGTAAGTCATTTTCTTTAAGTTAAGTTACAATATACTTCTATGTATGAATTTATTTGTTTTTCAGATTTCTCTTGTTGTTGTAGGTTAAAAGACATAAAGTTGGTGTCCCAATTCAGCAACAGGCTACCCCAAATCAGCAAGAGGGTACCCTAACTCAACAGGCTGCCCTAACTCAGTTACCTACTGCCCCAACTCATCAACAAGCTGCCCTAAGACAAAAGCTCCCATTCAAGAGAAAACCAACCACTGTTAGATGGATGCCTTCTACTCAAGAGTCATCCATGATAGACCATTGATGATGATGTAAACAGACTGCATTTTGTTAACTTTTTGAAAATGTGTAAATTTGTCTGCTACTGATTTATTAACTTGGCAGATAATTTTTTTGTAAATTTGCCTATGATTGCTACTGTTGATAAACTTAGGCATAGTCACTGAATTTTTTTGTAAATTTCCCTACAATTCATATCTGTTCAATTGTGGTGAATTGTAGGAAAATTTGGCAATATTTTGCCCCTCATTCCTTTTGTAAACGTTTGGTGTTTTCACCTTAATATATGAGCACTGATCCATGCTATTTGTTATCTTTTCTCTTCTAGCATATGTTTCTTTTTTCCATCTGTTATATTTTCTAACAACTGTGTGATTATTGAGAAATGTGTGAGAATTGAGAATTGAGAAATACATATGTTTTTTCCATCTGTTATCTCTTTTAACGTGTGAAAAATTAACAAATGCATAGGTTTTTTTCCATCTATTGTCTTTTTCTAATATATGAGTATTGAGAAATACAAATGAAATGAGCTGGTTAGCCATGTATACCAGCAGCCATGTATAATACTTGTTCTAGCAATTTGTAAACAAGAACATGAGCTGGTTAGCCATGTATACCAGCAGTCATGTATAACATATGTTAAACAACAAAAATATTCCAAAATAATTTGTAATCAACAAAAATATCCCATTTCAAATCTTTCAAGTGTTTGTAAACAACAACATGAGCTGGTTAGCCATGTATACCAGCAACCATGTATCACATATGTTAAGCAACAATATACCAGCAGCCATGTATACCAACATAAGCAACAATTTACTAGCAACAAAATTACAAAACATAAGCTGGTTTTCAATGAACATAAGATGATTTTTAAGCTTTTAAAAACAACAAAACTGTTACAATTACAAGCACCAATAACCAGGTTCTTCTCTTCCTCTTCCTTTCATCCTCCAATGTCCTCACTTTTTTCAAAAGACCCAACAACACAATTCTTGAATGAGGCGTCAATGGTGGATCAAACCAGCTGAAAAACCGACATGGTTTTCGAAATCGACTGTCGAATTTCTTACACCCAAAAAACCTCCTACCTGGGTTGTCATTGGACCAAGACGTGTTTAATTTGGCTGGGTTTCTACAATGGCACACTGGAACCACTTCAGGCATCTTCATTTTTCCTCTTCTCCTTCTTCTTCTTCTTCTCCTTCTCCTCCTCCTCTTCTTCTTCTACTTTTTTTTTCTAACCCTAAACTGGTACTTCAACAGGCTGATAAAGTTAGACTAACCGGCCAGTTGGACTGCCATTGGACGCCGTTACTTGCCATGTCACTTTGCAGTGACGTCTGTGACGGAAAACAGCAAAAAGGACTGTTTTGTAACTTTTTGAAAGTTGAGTGACTAAAATGAAACTTAGGTGACTGTTTTGTCGGCTACCCCAAAGTTGGGTGACTGTTGATGTAATTTACCCTAACAATAAATATAAAAAACGAACACACCTTTTAAAAATACGTAACACTAGGAATATAACCACGCGTTGCGTGATTTGATTATATATTGAAATATTTTGTAAGAAAATCATAGCAAATTTTAATAATTTAATTCAAATTAACTAACCAAAATAAATTTAGAGGAGAATTAAGATATGATTTATACACAATGAAACTCAAACTTGTACACTCAAGATTCCAACATTAACTTTTTTGACACAATCAAAATCTCAAAGATGAATTTTAGGAAAACATGAGAATATTTTTTTTCTTTATATATCCCATTTAATTTATTTATACGAAAAATTATAAATTGATGTATGTTATAATTCTTTAATTTTTATAGTAATATTTTAGTAATAAAAATTTTAGATCGTTTAAGATGAATTTTAGTTTATTAGCAAATTTTCCTCTAAATTATATTTTGATTTTTAAATTAGTATTAAAAGTATTTTCATTAGAAATGAAACTTAAACTATCAATTTTGTCTCATTTTATCAAAAAAGTATGGTTAATAATAATGTGTCATGTATTACATTTTTATTGGTTACTATTATTTTTAAATAAGTTGAGACAATTGATAATTTAAGTATAATTTTTAATACAAAACTTTTAAAATCAATTTGAGAGTTTGGATATAGTGTAATGGTAAATGTAACTCTGAAAGTAATTTTTTTTGGTGTAATTAAGGTATCCTTCTTGTTTATTTTACGAACCATGAAGATTAATAATTTTAAGGTTTTAATTTTCCTTCTAATAATGTCATTTTTAGATTCTAACTTGAGTTTTCTCTTCAAGAATACAATGTGTCTTACTCTGCACTTAACACTTATAATAACAAAGATATTATTTATTAGAACAAAATTATTTAAAATATCTTAAATTAGAAGATTCTAGTGACAAATAAGTAAAAATGTTCTTAATCTTTTCCAAATATACAAAAAAAATCAATTATTTAAAATTTCATAACATTTTTCACAAATTAAAAAATATTATTTAAAAATTCATATATTGTATTAGAGAGAACTCTTAAATGAAATTAAAATAATATTTTATCAATGTGCTAGAGGTGATCATGGGCGGGCAGGTCGGGTTCGGACCGAGCCTGCATAAAATTTTAGGCTGTTTATTAGGCTGGGCCCACCTGCCCGAAATATGAGCCTAAAAATTTGTCCAAGCCCGCCCAAATAAAATTGCTAAGCCCGAGCTCGGCATAAAAAAATTTAAATATATAATAAATCAAATATATTTAAAAACATAAAAACAATGTTAAAACAAATAAAAATGATACTAAAACCATTCTTAAAACAATACACAAATTGACAATATAATAAAAAATAGTTATATTAAAAATTTAAAATGATTAAAAATAAAATAAAAAATATATTAATATATAATTCAGGTCGGGCTCGGGCCAAAAACTCTTACCCGAGGCCCGACCTGTTTTCTAAAAGGGCCTTGTTTTTTTGCCCAAGCCCATTTTTCGGGCCTATATTTTTACCCAAACCCTCCAATTTTTCGGGCGAGCCTTTGGGCGGGCAGACACTTGACCATGATCAGCTCTACAATGTGCCATTGAGTTGAAATTTTCCATCCTACTTCTATATAGTTTATTTTTTTTTTGGCACAAGGCAATGTAAAGAAAATTTACAGTAAATTTTTCACTTTTTCACTTTCAAAAAAATATTTCAATTTTTTTAATTTTTATTGAAAAAGGAAATAAAATGTGAGGCAATTTTTATTTGTTATATACAAAATATTCAATGTCTAAATTTGGTCCTTACTTCTTCCTATCTTAATATTGCGATTTAAATAATTGTAGCCTAATTTTAGTTAATATAGTGAACATTCTTTTAAAAATAATTGACAATGGTGTTAAATTTTATAATTGAGTTTAATGTGATTGTATGCTAACCTAAACTTTAATATTAAAATAAAGCAATCTAAGCAGTATAATTAAATAGTTAATAAAAATGATTAAGTTATGTTAATGGTTACTGAAATTAATTTAGATGTAAAAAGTAATGGTAAAATGTTAAATTTTAGGTTATTTTGTTAACAAAAATACTATTTTGTCAAGATATTGGATAACATCCATTTTAGGTTAATTTTAAAATTGATAGTTTAATATATAAAATGGAAAACTTTTAAAAGAAAGCATATGAAAAGAGTAATTACATGTATTTTTCATTTTGAGTTGTGGTTGTAGTTTTAAATTAAATTATGTTATTGGTTAATAATTAGATGGTTAATAAGATTTTGAATGTAAAAAGTAATTTTAAAATTTAAAATTTGGAATTAAAAATAAAATTTAATTTTTAACAATTTTATTATAGGTTTTGATCATTTTTTAGGCAACGCTTAGAATTACCCATAACCTCTCTAACCTACAAATAGAAGGATAATGCGATTTAGCGTGTTTGAATCCACATCATCTTACATTAACAACAATGCTCATCGACAAAATTAAAACTTGTTTTTGAATTTTAAAAATTCACTGAAAATTGGGGTTAGAAAATTATGATTAATTTTGAAAGAAATAGTGAGAGGAATATCAAAAAGCTTGGGGTTAGAAGAGAAATACATTGAGAAGGCCTCAAATTTGGAAAATTGCCTGCAGGTTATGATAGCACACTTTTATCAACCATGTCCATAACTAGAACTTGCCATGGGGTTGCCTGCTCGCTCCAACCATGGTCTTTTGACCTTCCTCATCCAAAAAGACACCCTAGGGCTTCAAGTGCTACACAAAGACAAATGGGTCAATATCCCCATCCCCAATGTTAACATTTATGGCAACCATTAATATTGACTAATAATGTCAAAATAGGAGGTACAAGGTGCAAGTTTGACACCGAAAAATTGACTTGGAAAAATTGGCATGGGATAATTTCTTTTTTGGGCCTTAAGATAATGGGCTATTTATGGTTTGATCCTTGAACTTCAACTATAAATAGGCCTTCCCATTTCTCATTTCAAGTAAATCTCAACCATTCTTTCTCTCTTAGTTGTCTCTCTTCTGCCATTTGAGAATTCTTAAGGAATTCTATTTGTTTGTAATATTTTGGAGATAGTGAAGTTATCATCTGGTGTTAATGCCCAAATATGTAGGTATAATTTACCGAACCTCGTTAAAACTCTTGTGTTTTTTGTTGTCCTATTTTTCTTTCAATATTTGAGGGTATAATAGTAGTATTTAATTGTGCTATTAAATTACGATAAAAGAGATATTCTGACTAAGGAAAGACTTGGTACTTAAGAGATCCTTGTGATCCACCTCTCTTTCTTGGAAATTGAACTTTGTATGATTTTTTAGTATAATAATTTACACGCTTCTGACCCTATTGGAACAACAAGTGGTATCAAGAGCCGAAGGTTAATCATAATATGCTCTGTGGTTGCAGTTTAAACTGATCTTCCACATCAGAAAAGATTTCTTTGGGTATATTGAAAGGTTATGGAGAAAAGGACAGTTCAGGAGCTTCAACATCGTCCATGTGGACAAGACTGGCAATGGCAAATACAAGATTGCCCGTGGAGATCTTTGATGGCACGGGCCATTTTGGTATGTGGCAAAGTGAGGTTCTAGATGCCCTTTTTCAGCAGGGTCTAGACAGTGCCATTGATGAAAAGAAACCAGATGATGTATAGGAGAAAGATTGAAAGGCGATCAATCGGTTGGCATGTGGCACAATTCGATCATGCCTTTCTCGAGAGTAGAAGTATGCTTTTTCAAAGGAGACTTCTGTAAATAAGTTGTGGATGGCACTTGAAGAATTTTTTTTGAAGAAAAACAGTCAGAATAAGCTCCACGTGAAGAAAAGACTGTTTTGTTTCACTTAGTCCCAGGTACCACAATGAATGATCACATCACCAAATTTAATCAGTTAGTCACTGATTTGCTGAATATGGAATGAGACATTCAAAGATGAAGATTTGGCTTTGATGCTGTTGGGGTCACTTCTTGAGGAGTTTGAGTTCTTAAAAACTATTTTACTTCATGGGAAGAGTGATATATCTCTGAGCAAAGTTTGTGCGGCTTTATACAGTTATGAACAGAGAAAGAAGGACAAAAAGAAAAACTCATTCAGAGACACAGAAGCTTTAGTAGTCCGAGGTTGTTCATACACTCGGAGAAAAGCTCAAAAGGGGAGATCAAAGTCAAAGTCCAGACTCGGGAAAGATGAATGTGCCTTTTGTCATAAGAAAGACCACTAGAAGAAAAATTGTCCAAAGCTGAAGAATAAAAGAAAAGCTGCTCCAGATACTTGTGTTGCAAAGCATGATACCAGTGACTCTGAACTATCACTAGTTGCATTATCATCATCATCATCGTTCCATTCAGATGAGTGGATATTAGATTCGGGTTGTACCTATCATATGTCCCCTAACTAGGAATGGTTCTTTGATTTAGTAGAACTAAATGGATGAGTTGTTTATATGGGCAATGACAATGTTTGTGAAACTATTAGGATAGGTTCAATCCAATTAAAGAATCAAGATGGATTAACCAGAAGTTTGACTAATGTTCGGTATGTGCCCATTTTGAAAAAAAATCTCATCTCATTAGGAGCCTTCGAATCCAAATGTTTAGTTGTTATTATGAGAGATAGGGTTTTGAAAGTGACATCTGACGCACTTGTGATATTGAAGGGCATCAGGAAAAATAACTTATATTACTATCAAGGTAGTACAGTTATTGGAGTAGTAGCTGCAGCTTCCGGTAACAAAGAATTGGACTCAATGCAGTTGTGGCATATGAAGTTGGGACATGCCAGTGAAAAATCCTTGCAAATTCTGGCAAAGCAAGGATTGTTGAAAGGTGCAAAGGCTTGCAAATGAAAATTTTACGAGCATTGTGTTTTGGGAAAGCAAAAGAGAGTGAAATTCAGTGCCGCTATCCATAATACAAAAGGTATTTTGGAATATGTTCACTCAGATGTGTGGGGGCCTTCTAAAACACCTTCATTGGGAGGAAAACACTACTTTTTTTGCTTTTGTTGATGACTTTTGTAGAAGAGTTTAGGTGTATATCATGAGAACTAAGGATGAAGTGCTTGGATTTTTTCTTAAATGGAAAACTATGATCGAAAACTAGACTGGCAAGAAAATCAAGTGGTTTAGGACGGACAATGGAGGGGATATAAAAGTGATCCGTTCTTCGATGTGTGCCAAGAGTATGATATTGTTCGACACTCCATAGTTAGGGATACACTACAGCAGAATGGAGTGGCAGAGTGTATGAGTCAAACACTGTTGGAGAAAGTTCGATGTATATTATCTAATGCTGGGTTGAGCAAGCAATTTTGGGCTGAGGCTGTGACATACGCTGGCCATCTTGTTAATAATTTACCATCATCTGCATTAGAAAGGAAAACTCCTATAGAGGTATGGTCTGGAAAACCGGCTATAGATTATGATTCCTTACATGTGTTTGGATCCACTGTATATTACCATGTAAAGGAGTCAAAATTAGATCCGAGGGCAAAGAAAGCTCTCTTTATAGGAATCACCTCTGAAGTAAAGGGATTTCGTCTTTAATGTTTAGACATAAAGAAAATGATCTATAGCAGAGATATTACTTTTGATGAATCTGCTTGTTGAAAAAGGTACCAGATAAAGATATTCAGACAAGCTGTATTCCACAGCAGGTGGAGTGTACTCCAAAACAGGTGGAGTTTGAGCAGGTGGGGATTTTCCCAGTTGATAAGTCTAATTCACCAGCCACAATAAAGGAATTAGAGGATGAAGAGGTCCTGATTCAAGAATCGTTGAGTACACCAGAACCAGTTGTAGTTGTAAGGCCACGGAGAGAAATTTGTAGACTTGCTCGATTTACTAATATGGTGGCTTATGCCCTTCCTGTTATTGATGATGATATTCCTATCACTTATCAAGAAGCAATGCAAAGCTTAGAAAGTGAAAAATGGAAAAGCGCCATAGATGAAGAAATGCAGTCTCTCTAGAAGAATAATACTTAGGAGTTGGCGCAATTATCGAAAGGTAAAAGGGCAATCAGATGTAAGTGGGTATTTGCAAAGAAAGATGGATCTCCCAACAAGAAATATGTTTGCTACAAGGCAATATGGGTAGCTAAAGGCTACGCTCAGAAAGAGGGAATTGAATACAATGAAGTATTTTCCCTTGTTGTAAAGCATTCCTCCATTAGAATTTTGTTGGCCTTGGTAGCACCGTTGAATTTGGAGCTAGCTCAACTTGATGTAAAGATAGCTTTCTTACATGGTGAGTTAGAAGAGGAGGTCTATATGACTCAGCCCGAAGGATACAAAGACCCTGATGGTATAAATTGGGTTTGTAAGTTGAACAAACCTCTATATGGATTGAAGCAATCCCCGAGGCAGTGGTACAAGCAATTTGATAGCTTTATGAGAAGACAAAAGTACACAAGAAGCAAATATGACAATTATATGTATTTGCAGAAGTTGCATCATAGATCTTTCATTTATCTTCTCTTGTATGTTGATGATATGTTAATCGCTTCGAAGAGCCAAAAAGAGATAGATAAGCTGAAGGTTCAGTTGAATCAAGAGTTTGAGATTAAAGATCTAGGTGAGGCCAAGAAGATTCTTATTATGGAGATAATTAGAGATAGACAGAGATGCAAGCTTTGTTTGAATCTGAAGTAATATCTGAAAAATGTATTACAATGTTTTGGTGTAAATGAAAACACAAAACATGTAAGTACCCCACTTACTTCTCATTTGAAACTTAGTGCTCAATTATCTCTGAAGACAGAAGAAGAAAGAGAATATATGGCAAAAGTCCCATATGCTAATGCAGTTGGGAGTTTGATGTATGCAATGGTGTGTACGTGGCCTAACATTTCACGAGCTGTTATAGTTGTGAGCAGGTATATGCGTGATCTTGGAAAAGGACATTGACAAGCCGTGAAATGGATTCTACGGTATCTTCAAAAAACCGTAGACGTTGGTTTAGTTTTTGAGCAGGATGAAACACTTGATCAGTTTGTAGTTGGATATGTTGATTCTGACTTTGCTGGTGATTTAGAAAAATGTCGTTCAACTACGGGGTATCTGTTTACTCTTGCTAAAACCCAGTGAGTTGGAAGTCTACCTTATAGTCTACCGTAGTTGTGTCTACTACAGAGGCAGAATATATGACAGTTACAGAAGCTGTTAAGGAGGCTATTTGGCTTAATGGATTGTTGGAAGACTTGGGAGTTGTTCAAAGTCACATTAGTCTATATTGTGACAGTCAGAGCACTATTCATTTAGCGAAAAATCAAGTCTATCATTCAAGAACCAATCATATCAACGTAAGATATCACTTTGTGCGGGAAGTCTTTGAAAAATGAAAAATTCTACTTCAGAAGATTTCGACAGCAAATAATCCCACAGATATGGTGACCAAGGTGGTAACAACAATTAAGTTCAATCATTGTTTGAACTTGATTAACATCCTGAGAATTTGATCACCTTTAGGTGTATGGCGCTCGTGAGCGCATTTGGAGGCACTACAAAAGATAGCTTTATTAGATTTGGGGAGTTGAAGGAAGTGTATGAAGATGTGATTATTCTAATCAAATCTTCAAGATGGAGATTGTTAACATTTATGGCAGCCATTAATATTGACTAGCAATGTCAAAAATAGGAGGTGCAGGGTGCAGGTTTGACACCGAAAAATTGACTTGGAAAAATTGGCATGGGATAATTTCTTTTTTGGTCCTTGAGATAATGGGCTATTTATGGTTTGATCCTTGAACTTCAACTATAAATAAGCCTTCCTATCTCTCTTTTCAAATAAATCCCAACCATTTTTTCTCTCTTAGTTTTCTCTCTTCTCCCATTTGAGAATTCTTAAGGAATTCTATTTATTTGTAATAATTTGGAGATAGTGAAGTTATCATCTGGTGTTAGCGCCTGAGGACGTAGGTATGATTTACCAAACCTCGTTAAAACTCTTGTGTCTTTTGTTATCCTATTTTTTTTTTCAATATTTGAGGGTATAATAATAGTATTTAATTGTGCTATAAAATTACGACAGAAGGGATATTTTGACTAAGGAAAGACTTTGTACTTAAGAGATCCTTGTGATTCACCTTTCTTTCCTAGGAATTGAACTTTGTGTGATTTTTTAGTACAATAATTTACACGCTTCCAACCCTATTGGAACAACGCCCAATTCATTTCTAGCTAACATTGGGGACCATATTGAGGTACAACTCCCAAATTCTGCTTTTTTATCTTCAACTTTTGGTTATAGTCACTCTTCTTTAACTTGATTTAATTTCATCTTTCTATTTTTATAATATAATTAGTTAATTAAGTTGTTTAACACCATCAACTATTTTGTTTAAATGTTGAAATGAGAATTTCCCACATCATCATGTTAATATAGATTTAGTATAGTAGAAGGACTAAATCCATAAATTGACCTTTCATTCTATAATTGGTTTTCAATTTTTTTTCCAAAATTGATGTCAACTAAATCGTTATTTCTCCTAATTGATCTGATCTGATTTTAAATTTATTCAAGATTTGGACCAACGGGAATTTAAGAAGTGTTCTCTATCGAGTTGTGGTAAACGACAAAGATGTAAGGATATTAATAGCACTGGCAAATGGACGGGCTGCGGACACCGCCGTGAGTCTGGCTCCAATGCTGATGGAAGATGGTTAGAACCCATTGGCATACCGAGCAATGAAATATAAAGAATACGTAGAGCTTCAACAAAGCAACAAGCTTGATGGGAAATCTTGCTTGGAACATATACGAAATAGAGGGATTTAATTTCTAGTGTAATATTTGTTTGCAAATGAGTAAATCTTTCTAAATTTGGGTTAATTTTGGGTTTGGATAATTTTATGTTTGAGTCATTTGGGATTTGAAACTCTAACTTTTGGATTAGATAGTTGCAAATACTATAAGTAGAGCGAAAAAATGAATTGAGCTTGAATGAAATATCTTTAGTTTATTTCTTTTTAAAGTGGTTCATGTTTGGTTTCTTTTTATTAAGAACTTTATTATTGTGTTTATATTCATTTTATTTAAAATGATATATTTTTATATTAAATTAAATAAATTTATTTTGAACATTAAATGAATATATTCACAAACAATTAAAAATTTATACACGTAGAATAACCGAGCAAATAATATATTTCTAATAGTTAAGATATTAAATATAAATATTAAAATAATAAAACTAAAATAATAATAATATTATTAATTTATATAATAACCAAATTATCAACAAACTTTAAACGAAATTAAATGAAATGAACATATTTGAATGGAATGGAATTGAGATGGTTAGCATTGATGAGATGGATGATCCAATTTGAGAAACAATGATTTAATGCGACTAGTACTGAAATGGACACTGTTATGGCAGCCACCCACAAACATCCATTATTAACAACACATCAACACACCATGCATTTCCACTTCACCCTCGCCGACAAAGAACCCTGTCTCAGCCTCTCTCCGTCGCCTTCGTCAGTCTCCCCATGGCCGCCACTGCTCCGACCGGTTCTCCACCGTCACAACCATCTCTTACTCACCCACCACCACCACCACGGAAGCTAACAACCGTTAAAGCGCTATCCGAATCGCCCGGACTTTCTTCCATCCCTTCCATTTACACCTTCCTAAAACAACCCTACCACGAACCAGTTTCAGACACGGAAGAACCAATCCCCACCATTGATTTCTCCCTCCTCACCTCTAGTCTTCCCGATGAAAGGTCTAAAACCATCCGAGAACTCGGAAAAGCCTGCCGGGACTGGGGCTTCTTCATGGTATATATATGTTTCTTCTTCCATCGATGTTAGTTTTATTGATCATTTGTTTTTGGTATTTGATTTGGGGATATTCTCTGGTGACCAACCATGGGGTGCCAGAGAGGATGATGAAGGCAATCATCGAGGCTTGCCGGGAATTTTTAGAGGTACCGGAGGAAGAGAAGCGAGGAACTAGTGGGAAACATGTGTTGGATCCGATTAGATTCGGAACCAGTTTCAATGAATCAGTGGATGAAATTTTATGTTGGAGAGATTATGTGAAGATATTTCAGCACTCTGAGTTTCACTCACCCAACAAGCCTCCTTCCTTCAGGTTTGTTGTTGTTCAAATTTATCTTCCGTTACCCATTAAGAAAGTGTATTCACAAACTTTTTCTCAAGCTCTCAAAAATCCCATTAACGGTAAACTAGAAAACTTAGAAATGAAATTGAAAGGCATATAATAATTATAAGATAACCGAACCGCTATTAGTTGTGATCTTTCTATTACACTAATTTAGTTGAATACTTAAGATTGTTAAAAGAGTTCATTTAATCACTTCTATCAACAATTATCAATTTAGACCTATCAATAACTTTTTTAAGTGTAGAAAATATATTTTAGCATAGTAGAGGGCATAATACCAAAAGTAGACCCATTCAATATTGCACTCATTCTCTTAATTGTTATTTGGAGTTGGGTGTAACTAGAGTTCATCATGTCCTAGTAATAAAATTTTAGGCCTATTTTATCGGTCTAGGTTCGACTCAATTTAAAAAGTAGGTCTAAAATTTTGTCTAAATCCAATTTGAATAAAAAAGGTTAAAATTGAACTCAATTTGACGTGTATTAAGTTTTTATATTATTTTTATATAAAAATAAATTTAAAAACTATAATACATCATGCACTAAAAACATTAAAATAAACATATCTCAACAAATTAAAAAAATTATACTTAAATAACATTAAAATAAATATAATTTAATAAGAAAATAACTCTAAAATAGTAGTAAAATTAACAATAAAACAATAATTATACATATTCAAACAATAATTACAAAATAGTGGCAATAGAATGCTGTAGTGATAGCAAAACAATGAAAAGTCAACAACAATTTTTCTTCAACTTCAAGCTAGGTTGGGTTAGGTCAAAGCCAAAAAAGTTTACTCGATGCCTGATTTGTTTTTTAAATTAACCTTATTTTTTTTATCTAAACTTATTTTTCGAGCTTATATTTTTATCTAAAGCATCTTCCTTTTCGACCATGCTTCCGGCTTCCGGGGTGTAAGTAGGCAGTATGTTTTCATGCCTTTGGAGGGTAAAGTCCTAATACATTAAAAAAGAAATAGAATCCAGCAACATAATATTTTCCATTGGTTGGGACCTCTCCAATTCGGTAAGAGTGTCAGGTAAGTGGATGTATCCTATATCAATATATTCAAATATTTTTGAAAAAAAAGTTTTTTATAAAGTTAAAACTACATTATCTTATTCTCATTTTTGAATATGCGTATGTAACATAGATTACAACAGCATTTGCCTAAATTTTTCAGAGAAATTGCATTGGAATACAGCAAAAGAGTCCGGCTAGTAGTGTAACGCCCCAATTTTTAGGAATTCTGTGAATGTTGGCATAGGTTTAATTATGTTAGTGGGCCTCTAGAAGGCCCAAGCTTAAGATAGAACCCGGCAATTTTAGTTAATTTTTGTTCCATAAGAAAAAGGAGGTGAAATTATGAAATAGAACCTATATGAAAATGTTTGAAAATGCTATAGGCTAAATTGAAGTGGCCAAATAAATAGGAGTGCAAAATAGGAGGATTTGCATGACAAACCTCCCATTTTACATGAAGTGGCCAGCCATCATGTTGTTGTAGACAATATGAGCACTTGATATCCATAATTCATGATACAAATTGATAATGAGTTAGGTAAATGTTCCATGATAATGGATTAGGTAAATATTCCATGATAATGGGTTAGGTAAATGTTCCATGATGGGCATTTCATGTCTTTTGTATTAAAGAATTAAATGGATGAAATATGAAATTTTATTAAAAGAAAAAGGGGTGAAAAGAACAAAGTTTTGTCCATCTTTGTTCATCATAGCCTAAAGTTAGAGAAGAGAAAGGAGAGGAGAAAGCTCTTGAATGTTCGGTCACTTGGGGAAAAAAATTGAAGGTAAGTTCATGGTAGTTTGCTTCTATCTTGATGTTCATGAGTTCTTCTTGATTCTACCTTAACTCTTGAAGCATATTTTGGTTTTTAGTTGTGTTGTGAGCATTTAGCCATGAATTAAAATGAAGGAAATGGTTGTTGTTTCATGTTCTTTTGATGAAAAATGGAAGATAGGTGAAGTTGAGCCAAACAAATGAGCATGCATGTGCCTTAGATGTTAAAGGGAAAAATCAGCTAACATGTTGTGCTTTAAAATGATGAAATGGAGATTATACTTAAGTAAAATCATAGATATGTGATGATTGATTGGTGATATACATGTTTAAATAACAAGCATGCAAGTTAGGTGTGAAAGAGTGATTTTCTGCTTGGGACAGCAGCAGTAACGTGACTTTAGAAAATCACCATAAATTATGGGAGATGAGTTAGAAGCTGCATAAATTATGTAATTAAAGCTTAATGAGTCTAGTTTCAAATGGAATAAACAAGAACATATTTTGAATTCTGTACAATGAGAAATTTGATTCGTAATGAAGAGTGGTCAGATTAGTCAAATAGTGAAACATGGGAAACTTTGAGAAAAATCTGGTATTGATTGGCTAAACCAAAAATTCTGAAAATTTTATGGATAGAAGATATATGAGTCTATTTTCAAGGAAACTTAACGGAACTTGATTTGGAGTTTCGTAGCTCCAGTTATAAATGATTTAGTGACTGTTGCTTTGGAAGACAGCTTGCAGTGAAATTATGATTATGTGGTAAACATTGACAAAAAATTGTTAATGAGTTGCTTATTGTTTTCTTATAAGCTTACTATGATCTGTAGGTGTGGTTGGCCGAATATTGTAAGGGGTTAATACGTAGTTTGTATTTGAATAGTTAGATTAACGTGTTAGTAATCCAATTGTAGGTGGTTCGTGTGTGGATTTCATCAGCATATCGTCGCAAACAGGTGTGTAACTAACACCCTCTTTCTTAGTCTGGATCGACAAAAGTCGAAAAGCCTAAATGCTAAAAACCGGTATTTTGTAGATTTGCGAGTGTGCGAATGCTCGTGAGGTAAATCGATTAATGTTTTTGGTAAGCTGCAAAATTTGGACTGCAAAGTGCATGATTTCTGTGCCCTCGATATTTTTGGGCTTAATGGGCCAAAATTGGAATGATGGGCCAACGGGCCCAATTCGGTAAGAACCCTCGGTATGTGATTCTGTAGTACGTGAAAGGTAGGAATATGTATGAAAAACCCTAAAATAGATAAATTACTGAAATACCTTTAAAACTGGAAAATTTACAGTTTTACCCTTAGTAGATAAATTACCGAAATACCCCTAGGGTTAAATTGACCTAAATGCATGTTTGACTGTTGTTATTTACTGCATGCCATGTTGTTATTATCTCGATGCATGGGATTGGGATATTGACGGAGGAAGTCTTGAAAGTGGTTTGTCCACGTCTTTGGAGGCTTTGCCTTAATTCTTTGATAATCGAGCGACAATCTTTGCAATCGTGGAGTGTTAAATGGGTGGGTTGAGCTATTCCCACATGGAGTGTATGGCTGGTACGGTGGAGTGTAGTGGTTGGTGGGTTGAGTAATCTCCCAAATGGGCTTGCATATGTTCTTGATGTTGCATGTATTTTGAAATGGGCCTATGGGCCATCTTATTATCTGAATAAGGGCTAAGGCCCGTTTATTATAATCTGAAAAGGCTCGCCCAATACCACTATTACTGAATGGGCTTAGGCCCAATAGGCTTGAGTGACTTGGGCTTTGAATGGGTTTCCCTTACATCTGAGTTTCCCAAACTCACCTCTTTTATTTTCATCCACGCAGAAATCCCCAACCATAGTTGGCTTGGAGTCATGAGGGAATTGAGTGGCCACCGTTCGAAAGTTTGATTTTCTTACGGTGAACTGGACATCCTTTTATTTACGTTTGAAGTTTTGGGTTTTAAATGTAATAAGGCCGCTTAATTATTTTTGATGGTTTTAATATGTATTACTAAGATAGGTATTACTTATTTTAAGCTGTTGAAATTGGATAGCTTTAGGTGCGTTTTCAAAAACAACAATTGATTTCAAAATAACACGACAACAAATAAAGCTTCCGCAATGAAAGTATTTTCCAAAATTAATCACTTTTCCTAAAATGACTTAATCAAATCGGTTTCCTAGAAATATCCATGACGTTAAGGTGTGGCAATGGCGGTATGCATGTCTAGGATTGGATCCGAAGAGCTTGGTACTTAAGCGGTCCGATGGACTCACAACCTCTTTCCGATTTCCTACACGGTGCACGACTTCCATTCACTTTAACCTATAATGAAATTATCTTTAAAACACTAAGTAAGTTTTTCTGGACCAATAATATAAAATGTTTTGAACGCTTCGATGTGGCATGTCGGATCCGGTCATAACGTCTGGGCCAGGTTTGGGGTGTTACAAGTAGCCAGAGAAATAATAAGAGGAATATCTGAAAGTCTGGGGCTAGAAAATAACTACATTTATGAAACCCTAAACCCTGAGAATGGCCTGCAACTGATTGCAGCAAACTTGTATCCGCCATGTCCACAGCCGGAGCTGGCAATGGGGTTGCCTCCACATTCGGACCATGGTCTTTTGACCCTCTTAATCCAAAACCAAATAGGGGGACTTCAAGTGCAACACAAAGGCAAATGGGTGAATATAGACCCTATCCCCAATTCATTTCTAGCCAACATTGGCGACCATATTGAGGTACAACTCCAAATTCCCTCGCACTTTTTATCCTTATCTTGTTTTGTTTTGGTTGATAGGATTCACATTTACTTCATATATAGTAGCCATATCATGCATAGTTTATCCAAAGCTTAATTTGAGACGGTTTATTTTAATGCAAGATTTTGAGCAACGGAAAGTACAAAAGTGTCCTCCATCGAGCTGTCGTGAACAACAGAGATGTAAGGATATCTATAGCAGTGCCCCACGGACCAGCATTGGATGCCATTGTTAGCCCAGATTCAAAGTTGGTGGAAAATGTGGGGAATCCACCAGCATATGGAGCTATGAAATATAAGGAATATTTGGAGCTTCAACAAGGTACCATGCTCAATGGGAAATCTTGCTTGGAACGTATACGAAACAGAGTTTGAGTTGATTTAAGTTAAGTGGCTGACTTCATTTTATGAGGAACCAACCACAACAACTGTATTTCATTTCACCACTTCTAAACTCCAATAGCCGTAGGAAGATGAGCTACTATAACGTTTAATATTCACCAAATTTCCTCCTTTTCAACATTTATGATCTGCTCCTAGGCCTACATAATCCCTAACACCATGCTTTCTCTTCCTCACTCATAACTAGCTATTAAGATAACAAAATTTTGTTTCACACAATCCTTTTTCTAGGGCTGGCTTATTGACAAAAAATAAATTAATTATGATACAACATTTTAACTTACTAATTTTTAATTTGAAACCAATTAAACATTATTCAAAGAGTTTTCTCGATAGCTTATTAACAATTTTTAGAAGAGCAGGTTCATTGAAATTGATGATGAGACTAAAAATAACAATGATAATTAGATTAATTGCAATAATCGTGATATTAAAGTCTATATTGTAATATGTGAATTAGAATGCAATAATAACAATGATATCAAAATAAAAAATGACTATAAAAAATATTAAATTGAAACATATATATATATATATATAATAAATTAAATAACAAAATACAAATTAGAGTTGAGGAAAAAAACCCACCAATCTTGTCTTGTGCCATTTCTAAATAGTGTTTTTTGTTATTAACTTATGTTCTCACCTGACCCAGACAAAATCACTGCCACCTCAATTGGTAGTTCCAACTTCCAATTGCTTCTTGCTTGTAGGCAGCCTAATGCAATATGGTAGGTTTAACTCGGAGGCAGACTTGTTAATTTAAACTTTATTTTTCGATTAATTTGAACTTAAACTCGATTCAATCCAATTTATTATAAAAAATCAACAGTTTAAACAAAAAATATTCAAACCTGAAATAATTTGAACCTTAAATGACTTGAATAAACTCTAAATGATTTGAATCCAATATAACTTACTTGAAAAACTTAATTGCCAAAACCGAATGACCCAAAACTAAATTGGCATTTCATGTGAAAATTTTAAAATTAAATTCATTTGGTCCACATCAATTCAATCCAAATCTAACTCAACTCATTCAATTTATAAGTATAGTTGAAGGGTATATACATAGTTTCTTTATATAATCAACTCGAATAATAGAGATAATATTATTGTTGAGAAAAATATCTATGAATCTCAAAAAAAATTAAATTTTATAAATGTAAAAGGGTATAGAGAATACTCTAATTCTAATTCTATATATATATATATATATATATATATAATCAACTTTGAAAGTTAACGTCTCATGCCTAACGTGCTTGGGAAACTTTGCTAACTTAGAGGTTAATTAGTCGAAGTATACTATTTGACATATTCTTAATTTAATTAAGAGGTTGACTTCATTACATGAGGTAGCTTCCATGCCAACCACAACTACTGCATTTCACCTATTTTAAACTCCAAAATCCCATGAGAAGATGACCTACCAATACCTTCAATATTGACCTAGTTTTCTCCATTCCAAACATACATGATCAAATATTACCAACTCCAGTGGCCTATTCCCACTGCTCCAAGGCCTTTATAAACCCCAACACCATGCTTTCTCTTCCTCACTTAAAATATTTCTTTCATCAGCTTATAATTAGTTTCAAAATCTCTGGACAAAATGGGTTATTTCAATTGCTTTGCTTTGGGATTCTTCGTGGCTCTGTCGCTTGCAAGCATTGATGTTGGGGTTGCAGCTCGTCACCTTCAGCAACTGCCTCCAATGCCAACATTTCCTACAACCACACTCCCACCATTCCCATCTATCCCTAACCTCCCACAGCCATCCATACCATCTTTCCCAAGGCCTGGGGCGCTTCCTCCACTTCCTACCATGCCTGCTTTGCCCACATTGCCTAGTGTACCAAGGGCCACATTGCCCCCTCTACCAAGCATGCCTTCGATTCCCACAATCCCAACTACAATTCCCTCTATTCCATTCTTCTCTCCACCACCTTCTCCTTCTAGTCCTTAAAAATCCCTTTCGCTAGGTGATGGGTGGCTATTCCAATCCAGAGTCTTATTTTTTTTGTCCACCACTTATATTGCTTTGTATAAATGGGAATTCCCCAATTCCCATGATTTTCTGTACTTTGATACTTATTTTGCTTATTATTGGATTATATACTTATTTTATATATATATATATATATATATATATATATATATATATGTTTTCATTAACTAATTAAGATAAGAATGAAACAATAAATATAGACAAAATAAATTAATTATGATGCAACGCTGAATCAAATTTAAATTATTCTTTGAGAAAGTAAATACTTGACTAATAAGTCACAATTTAAGATTAAACTAACCCAAATTATCTCGAGGTTAAACTAACCTAAATTATTCTTAGAGAAGATAAACACCTGGCCAATAAACTACAATTTGAGGTTAAACTAATTTACATTTTTCAATGTTCAAGAGGATGAGTGTTTTGTTAGATTTGAACCTTTATGCTTACTGGAACTTTGGCACTAGGCAATAGTTTATCGACAATTTTTGTAAGAGTGGGTCCGTTGAGATAACCGTGAAGTTGGTTTCGCTAAGACTAAAATAATAGTAGTAATGAGATTAGTTATTATAGTAGTGAAATTAAAATCAACCTTATAGTATATATTTAAATTCAAGCGCAACACTATTAGTGAGATCAAAATCGAAAATCACTATTAAGGATGTTAAATTAAAAATATATATATATGAAAAATAAATAAATAAAAAAATAATTAAATTATATTTGAGTTAAACTATAATTAAACATTAAATTTATAAAAATACTTATATTATATTTAAATTAAATAATATAAGAAAATATATTATACTAAATCATAATGAAGGTCATTACATTATAAATAAATTGCCATATACCAATGCATACTTTTATTGAAGATCTAATTCCGTAAGTATAAATAGGTTTATATCAATGTTTTCTTAAATCAGATCGATGATCGAACCGATTAGACTACCATTTCGTTCAATCCAATCGGTTAAACTGGTTCGATTAAAAAATGATTAAAAATTAAAAGTAATTTTTTTAAATTCCGATTCAACCAGTTTTTTAACCAGTTCAATCGGTTCGTATGGGTTCTCGATCTAATCGGTTCGTATGGGTTCTCGATCTAATCGGTTCAAAGTCACTCTCCATATCAATCTCTCGATCAATTCTCAGTCCAATCGACCAATCCAATTCAAACAACACTAATTTATACCAACATTTTACTCATCTATTAATATATGATGAGCCTATATCAATACATTTTGTTAGTGTTGGTATAAAAGTATCTATAATGAGAAATCAAATTTAATAATTGAGTAAATATTTTGGAAGAAACAAGTTAACAATTTATTTTACTTTTGAGATATGAATTAAAAATTAAATAAAATAAGGAATATATAAAATCAAATTGGATCTTAGACCAATATAAACTCACCAATATTATCTTATTTGTTATTTCTAACTAATATTATTTTGAGAGTTCTAACTTTCAATATTTTTTTTTTTTTTTGCTTGTAGGCAGCCCAATACCAATGGTAAGTTAAACAAGAAGGTAAAATGCCAATTTTGACTTTGATCCTATCTAATTTCACCGTAAAAGCTTAACAATTTTAACTTCTTCAACATAAACTTAAATTAATTTGAATTCAAAACAATTTATATTTAAAATAATTTAATTCTAAATAACTTAAAGTTAAAATGATTAGATTTCAAAATAAATAGAATAAGTAACCATAACTCAAACCAATCCAAACCTATAATGATTTGACTCAAACTCAAAATAACTTAAAAATTTTAAAATATTAATTAACTTAATTTAAATTAACTGATCCAAAACCAAATAAATATGCACAACTAAAAGGTCATGTAGATTAATGTCCAACAAGTTAATTCATATAATCAACTTTTAAAATATTTTGACTTTTTTTTATAAAAGTAACCCTAAAAATAAATTAATTATCAAAATAACCCACTTTTTTAATTATGTACAAAAATAACCCATTTTCTACAGTAAAAAGTGGTGGAGCCATATGATATGGCGCCACCACTTTGCCACGTCAGCCAGGGGTATTAAAAAATTATTTTTTGGTGGAGCCATGTTGAATGGCGCCATCAGTATAAAATACTAGGGAAATACTAAAAAATCTGAAAAACGGGGGACTTAAAAAAAATTTTCATTTTTGAGTGGAGCCATTCTAAATGGCGCTACCACTTTTCTGATTTATCGAGTTCTTATATTTTTTTACTTTTTAACTTTTTACCTTTTTTCTTATATTTTGTCTCTTTCTTAGATTTTTTCTTTTTGAGTTTTATATTATTTTCTTAATTTATTTTACTTATTTAATTTATATTATTAATTTTAAAATTTGTAATATATATTTAAAATGTTTTATAATATTTTTTAAATTTTAATTATTATTTTTAAAAATATTTTTAACTTTTATATATATATTTGTGAAATTAATTATTTATAAATTTTAAAATGTATTTTCAAATTAATTTTTAAAATTTTAAAAAATAATTATTTTTCTTTTTTTAGTTTTTGAAGTCTAATTTTTTTCTTATTTTATTTTGTTTATCTATTTTATTTATTTTTATTATACATTTCAGATTAAATTTTAGATTAGTTTTTCATAGATTTTGTCTTTTCTTTAATTTTTTTTCTTTTTAAGTTTTATATTATTTTCTTATTGTATTTTGTTTATTAGTTTTATAATATTTGAAATGTATGTTTAATATATTATTAATTTTACATAGAATTTTTAAATTAAGATTTTATAATTTTTTGTTATTTTATTTTAGTTTATTTAATTTATTTATTTCTTATTATTAATTTTTAAGAGTTTGTAATGTATATTTGAAATGTTCTATAATATATATTTGTTAAAATTTTAAATATCAGTTTTAGATTTTTTAAAAATTTTAAATGTATATTTCTCAAATTAATTTTTGAAAATTATAAATATTATTTTTAAATATTAACCATATTTTTAATAATATAAAATATTAAAATAATTTAAAGATATGATCTTTCAAATTTATTATTTTTTTATTTTTAATAATATAAAACATTTAAACATTTAAATTTTTAAATAAAATTTGTATAAAAATTTAAAAATGTTAAATTTTTTAAAATAAATAAAATTATAAATTTCAAAATTCTATGTAAAATTTTAAAAATATTTAAAATCATTTAAAATATTAAAAATATTTTAAATAATTTTAAATAATTTTAAATGTTTTATAATATTAAAATATATTTAATATTTAAAAATAATTTGAAAATATATTTTAATATTTATAAAAACTATATCATAAAACATTTTTAAAAATACATTTGAAGTTTTTCAAATAAATAAAATAAATAAGGACTTAAAAAGAAAAAAGAAAGTCAAAACGTAAAAAAAAAAAAAGGCTGAAACAAATAAGTTGGTTGTGAGACTTGAAAACTGGTGGCGCCAAATTATTTGGCTCCACCAGGAAATGGCAAAATTGCTACGGGTCCCCCTATACTCTTAAAAATCACAGTATTTTGGTGGAGCCATTCTTTATGGCTTCACCTCTTGGTTCTCTTCTATATATAGAGTGGTGTAGTTGTTGTGTTAAGTGGAAAAGTTCAAAAAATTTGTTAAAAATGAATAATGAGGTGTTTTTGGTGTATGTTGTTTTTGATGGTGAAATTGTAGAAGGTGATATTGGCTGTGTATTTCAAGGCCGGCAAATAGTAGGTTTGCGATTCAAAAAAAATGTGAAGCTAGCGGAAATGAAAAGGAAGATCAGTGCGAAAATAGCTATCCGTTGTGGAAGGGCGATGTCTGAATTATTTTACAAGTTTCCAATCTCTATAGATTCGTTCAAATTTTGTGCGATGCAACTGTTAGATGATGATGACTTGGGCACTATGATGGAAATATGGTGGTCCACTGGGAGTGTGAACCCCCAACCAGTTGAATTATTTGCTGAGTTAGCAGACTTAGAGCCTATTGAGAATGTTAGCCCAATAAGTCAACATCGCGAATTTGATTTTGATCTTAATGTTGGATGGACAGGCCAATTAGAATGCGGTGGAAAGTCGCAGATACCCAAAATTCCTAATTATGGTGGGAGTTCATAAACAACCCAACCCTCAGTCCCCGTCTACAAATACATCCGGAGGTGATAATAAGCACTGAGACAAATGTCAGAGAAATGTCCAATAATGGTGAAGATTCTGATCAAGACGTTGAAGATTTTAGTGACCCCGATGTTGATGAGGTTCCGGACGATATCGATGATGAAGGCCCGGAGGAGGTTGAAGATGTTCACGGCCCTTCATTCTGTAACCCGAGTCATGGAATTATTTTATGAAATGAACTTGGGGGCAACATGTTGAATGTAGATCCAGATGCAGCGCATGCATCCGAGTTCCCTGAGTACGCTGATATAGTACCTACTCATAGATTGGCGTCAAATTCATAGTTCGACGAGTTGTTCGTTGGGCAACAGTTCAAGAACAAGGCGGATTGTGTGTTTACCATCAAATAATACAGCATGAAGTTGTCGATTGATTACAAGGTTGGCAAATCTACACTGACATATACGTTAGGGAATGTTGGAGAGCCGACAATGGGTGTGGTTGGCGAGTTCGTGCTGCATTTATATAGAGGACTCAACAGTGGCAAATACGAAAATTAGAAGGGCGTTATACATGTACTGTCGCACGCATGTCTCAAGACCACCGAAAATTGGATGCCAAAAGTATTTGCAACTGCATTATGCCACTGGTGAAAGATAGCCCAATCATTCCTGTGTCGACATTGATTGCAGACATGCAAGCTCGATTTTAGTACAGAGTGTCATACAAGAAAGCGTGCTGGGCGAAACAAATGGCCATGCAACAATTGTACGGCGATTGGGATGAGTCATACAATGAACTTCAGAGTTGGATTTCAGCAATGGTAGAGTATGTCCCAGGAACTGTTGTGGACTTGCAAACTTTGCCTTATAGAGGCCCTAATGGAGAATTGGAACTGGGAAAAAGAGTGTTTCGTCGACTGTTCTGGACTTTCAATCTATGTGTTAGGGCCTTCTCCCACTGCAAACCGGTAGTGTAAGTTGATGGAACATGGCTTTATGGAAAATACACGCAGATACTTCTGATTCCGGTTGCACAAGACGGTAATGGAAATGTACTACCAATCGCTTTTGCCATCGTAGAGTCGGAGAACTCTGAATCATGGGCATATTTCATTCAAAACTTATGGAGACATGTTGTCAGGCAAGACAACATTTGCATTATATCTCACAGATCGAAGGGTCTTGTTGCTGCAATTCGTCAATCGGAGGTTTCGTGGAGGTTTGTCTATTGTATTCGTCACATCGTTGTGAACTTCCACAATGAGTATAAGAACAAAGACTGGCGCAAATGAATTGTCAACATGGGTAAAAATATCGTATTTAAATTCGTATTTGTAATTATTTCTAGTTCATTTCCTAATTTTAACGCATTTTATCAGAATATATATATAGGGTACGAGTTGGAACCACACCGATCTAGACATAAGTTGGCGAGGTTAGAGACTGATATGGCGGGCTGCAAACCTTCTCTTATATAGTGGTTGAGTAGCATGGAGCCGTGGCAATGGGCTCAATGTTTTGACGATGGGTACCGTTATGGCCATATGACAACTAATCTTGTTGAGGCCGTTAACTCCGTCTTAAGGCGTACGCGTCACTTGCCAATTTCAGCTATTTTTTCAGCCATATTTTACAGGTTAGCAACCTTAATGCCAAAAATGGGGTTGAAACAAGCAAAACAGTTAGTGGCAGGACACGTGTACGTCGAAAAAATTAAAGATGCCATGAAAGATAACACTCAAAGGGCTAGGTTGATGAATGTAGAACTATATTCTCGAAATTTGGAAACTTTTTGAGTGACAGTGTATATCAGTCGTAGGTTAGGAATCCCGCCACGGTCCTATGGAGTTGATCTCCGAAACAGGCGGTGTGAGTGCGGGATGTTCCAAGCACTACGGTACCCGTGTGCGCATGTGGTTGCAGCTTATGCTACCTATAGTTTGAATGTCGAACAATATATCGATGATGTATGCACACTTGAACGTACGTTACGTATTTGGGGTAACGAGTTCCCTGTATTAAGGGATATATCGACATGGAAAGTGCAATTGCCTATATTCGAGATGTTGCCTGATCGGTCACTACGTAGGAGAGTCAAAGGTAGACCAACAATAACAAGGATTCGAAACGACATAGATGTAAGAGAACAAGTCGATCCAAAGCGTTGCACCATATGTAGAACTGTTGGCCACAATCGGAGCAAATATCCCCATGGAAACGTCTACACTAGCCAATCTTCACGGTCTGAAATAAATTAAATGTTGTAACTGAGGTCTGTCTATATTATGATCTTTTAGAAATAAAGTTTGTATTACTTAGTGTTAAAATTATATTTAAAATTAATAGTTGCAACTTTTAATACTTTAAAAGATTTTATAATAAATTAAATAAAAAACACTAATATATAAGTTATGAAACCTTAAACCAATACAACAAATATTACATAATACTTGAAATTTACATAACTTAAAATTGGAAAGAACCAGGAGTGGTATCATCGTTCAGGGTATAACGGTTTACGGGTCTTCGTTGACGGGGTGGACGTTGAGGTGTATTGTACACATCTGAAGGATTGGCAATTGGGTCGATCGTGGCCTGAGCTGGGGTGGAGTACATGTTATTACCAAACATATCAACTTATGTCGATGGTTGCTCTAGGTCAAATGGACTCGAACCGCCTATATCTGGGTGATATAAACTCGAACCACCCATGTCCGGGTGATATGAACTCGAACCACCCATGTCCGAGTGATATAAACTCGAACCACCTATGTCCGGGTTATATGAACTGCTCTGGGACTCATCATAAAAAGTGTCAACCCATTGCTCCAATGTGTTTAAAACTTGGTCCTCCGAGTCGGGCTCCACTATATGTTGATCCTCTACCTCCACCGTAGGTTGATTTCCACGTCTATAGCTGTAACCTGGTACTATCATAAGTTGTCCACCATATAAATAAACTCGCCATCGATTCATGTACCACTGCATATATTCAGTTGAGGTCAAATATGCAGGAGTGTATCTCAGGCCGCCTGTTGTACCGGGTATTCCATAGTGCTACATAACATTGATGTTCCACGCTCCAATCTAATGTATGTCTCCCCTGCATGGTTTTACCGTGGACATCAGCAAACTGTTGTGGCTCGACCGGCACAAATTGTTTACACCCAAATTGTCGCATAACTCGATCACCGTTGTACCACTCAACGGTTGAGAAGTTGAGCACTAGCGTGTTAATGCACCACATACGAGCTTCAGCGTGAACCCTCTGAGGAATAAGGGTTGCAATGTTTACTGCAGAATACGGCATCCACAAGAACTGCACAATATAACATAATGAGTCAATTCACATCACATACTGTAAGTGGATAAGTTAAATAAATGTTACTTAAACTATATTAATATATATTGCTTTCTCTCCGGCGTACGCCTCTATCATTTGATGGTAAATGATTAATGTCTGGCTTGCACCAATTCCCGGAGATGTCGCCCATATGAAATCGAAACAAACACGTTGGTAGTTAAAGTTTGAAAAATATTATCCACACTTATGAGTCGTTAAATGTTAAGTATAATTTTGTTTTTACCTATTTATAAGTGGCCACGGATATGGTTGGTGCCTAACAGCTGCTAGAAACGGCATCTTGTATAGAGCCCAAGACTGCAGAAACGATGTTATGTGCCCAACATGTTTGATTAAGTAAATTTTATTCAAAATTGAATAAGTGTGTGTTTATGTACACTTGGTTGAATAAGTATGATTAGTAAGTTCACATGGCTAAATTTAATGTTGTGATATGAAAATTTCATGAATGTTATAGTATATTATTGCATATGAATGTCATTAAACTGTGATAGTTGTAAAATGATATTTGAATAAAAGTACAAATTAAGTGGAACAACGGATTTGAGTACTTTCGTTCAGTGGCTAAGACGAATTGATGGAAAAGACCATGGTTGGACCATGGCATCAATGTGATATGTGATCTGTGTAAGACCATAGCTGGGCTATGGCATCAGAGATATGTGATTACGTGCTTCCGTATAAGACCATATCTGGGATATGGCATCAGTGTGATATGTGATTCGTGTAAGACCATGGCTGGGCTATGGCTACGGTGTGTGATATGTGACTATGTACAAGACCATAATTTTACTATGGCATGATGAAAACGAAGTACTCAATTCCGAAATGGTTCCCTAAATTGATTAAGAAAGGTAAGTGATAAATGGACTTAAAAGATTGAAATTGATTAATTGTTGATATTGAGCTAAACTAAGTGAATTCATTATTTGAAATTGTCGATGGCAGAAAATATTGATAGACTATATAAGTGTATAAATTTTCTTGAAGTGAATTATGTGAAAAGGATGATGTTATGTATGAATGTCAAGTCATATGTGTGTAGTTATGAGAGTTAAGTTAGAGGCTTTACGACCTCACCCCCTTACCAGAGTTGTAATTATGAGGGAATAAGTGAGATTTTGATGATATGCTCCGAAACCTTTGTATGCTACTGATCTAAAGGTTATTGGGAAGAGATGTTTGAGATTAATTCAGTTGTGATTCTGAGAAATTTTGTGGAAGTTTTTCATTAGAATTGAAAGCAACTTTTTCTGGTAAGATTTTCGGGACGGAAATCCTAAAGGGGAAAGTTGTAATGACCAAATTTTTGATGGTTTCGAAAAGCAGTGATTCGAGATCACTAAATCCGACGAGTAAGTTTAGAAATTTTAACAAATAATAATTATAGGCCAAGCGAACTTAAAAGAATTATTTTAATTAGTGAATTTTGCGATTTTAAAAGAATTAATCGTAAATTTGGTTGAAAACGAGGTATCGAGACCTCGAATTTATAAACCGAGCCATAAATATTTTATAAATATTTATGGAGTGTTATTAAGTTAGTATTAAAGTTTCGTTAGAAAATTTTAACGCTTGGTTAGTCAATTAATTAAAAGGACTAAATTGAAAATAGTGCAAAATTTATTAAATTGTGATTAAATAGTTTAAGTAATTAAAAAGAGGATTTAAAATGAAATTGGACCCAAATTGTATGGGCTGGACGGTTGGGCAAGAAAATCAGCAAAAAGACAAGGAGAAACAAGGGCAAAATGGGAAATTTTGCAAATTAAACATATAAAACAAGACAAATTTGAAAAATCTAGAGATATCAGCATTTTCTTCAGCAAAACGCCATGGGAGGTCTGAAAGCTGCTGGTTTTCATACTTTGACATATGTGAGTTCAATTCTTGCCCTTTTCTTTGAGATTTTTATATTTTGTGACTTTTACAATTAGGTCCAAGTGTTTAATTCATTAGTTTTGATTTTATGAACAAAATTAAAAGCTATCATTGATAAGTGTTAGCTGTTTATGATGAAATAAAATGAATTTGAAGCTTTGATTTTGTTGTTTGATGATTTTATCAAGTAATTTCAATAGAAATTGATTTTAGGACCTAATTGTGAAAAAGTTGTGAATTAAGGTTTAGTGTTAAAATTCTGATTTTCAAAGGTTGTGTAATAGTTTAGAATGATGGAATAAAATGTTAATAGAGAAAATTAGCTTAATAGATGGGCTAATTGAGCAAGGACCGAATTGTATGACTGTGAAATTTAGAGGAAAATGGTAATAAACATCTTGAACTAAAACAATATTGGACAGCACCAGTAGACTAACTTTGAAAAATCACCATAAATTGTAGAAATCGAATTAGAAGATGAATAAAATATTAAATTGAAGCTTATTGAGTCTAGTTTTTCATAGAAGAAACGGTGTAAGCAATGGATTTGTAAATTATGAGATATAATGAATTTTGTGAGACAAGGTTAGAATGAATTCGGGTTCTCCTGTTTTGACTTTGGAAAATCACTAAAAATTGGAGAAAATTAATTAGAGTCTCAAATTTATATGCTTAGAATTATTAATGAGTCTATTTTCAATAGAAATCAATTGAAACATTATCCGAGTTTTGTACTGTGATATAATTAATTTTAGTGAAGAGAGGTTAGAACTGTGGATGGTGAAACAGGGGAAACTTAAATGAATAAACTGTACTACTTGGCTACCAAACATTCTGAAAATTTTACAGTGGAATGATATGTGAGTCTAGTTTTAGGGAAAATTTACAGATCTTAATTTTGAGCTCTGTAGCTCGAATTATAAATAATTGAGTGACTATGACTCGTGTGAACAGCTTGATGTGAGCATTAATAAGTAAATTGTGAAATCGTACTTACAAGAATGTTATATACATTAAGGATGTGGAATGGAGAGGAGGAGGAGGAGGAAAAATATATATGAATATTCAGTTAGCATGGCTAATTTGCATGTTTTAAGCTCATGGACTAAATTGAATAAAAGTAAAACTTTAGGGGTAATTTTGTAAAATGTCAAAATGACTAAATTCAAGGAATAAATTGTTTTATTATCTAAATTAATAAATTGATGAAATTATCAATTTAAGATTGGGTGAAATTTGGGAAAATGGTAAATTACCAATATGCCCCTAAATCTTGGTATTTCTGCAATTTAGTCAGGTAGGTTCGGATACCTGAATGAGCATGTAAATATAACAATTTAAGTATTGTATCGTATTTTATATGATATTTTGAATTGAATATATGAAAAGGATGTTACATGAAACATGAAACATGAATACTAAATAATATAAATTAATTGAAATTATTCTAAAATTTTGGTAATGCCTCGTATCCTATCCGGTCTCGAATGCGGTATGGGGTATTACAAAAACAACCCAAGAGAAGATGATTGGTTCAAGCAAGTTCAATTTGACACCAATGGCTACAATACATATATATTTCTAATTTTAAAATTTTATGATATCTTATTCAAAATTTAAAGTGAGTAATAGCGAAAAATTGTTTTTCAAGGAATACTAATATTTTTTATATGATAAAATTTAAAAACATAAAGTATTTTTAAACAAATACTTATGTTTTCTAGTTATTTATAAATTAACTAGTAAATAATCAAATATATTCACTTTTATTATTATTGTTTTAATAATATATATATTAAAATTAAAAGAATTTTTTTCATAAATCGAGCTCGTCAAGTAATAGTTTTGCGTATTAATCCCTACACACCGTCTAATAAATTAAGTATGAAATTAGTAAAAATAGAGTAAAGTTTTAAGTAAGTCGATTTTAAGGGTAGTTATTTAAAAAAATGAAAATATCCTAATTTATTTTTATAATATATCTATTCTATTATAATTTGTGTGATTAAATTAGATGTTTGGAGGTGAGTGCTACTAACTTTTTTTTAAAGTATACAAATACAATTACAAATAATGTATATCTAAATCAATTATAACAAAAATAAAGTATTACAAAGTATAATCAAATTAATAATCTAAAATGTTCAATGAAGCTAAATAACAACTAATTAGAGATAAGTATTTTAAAGCAGTCAAAACATGTTCAACAGAGTAGCGATTAACAAAAAAAAAATTGGGAAACTAAACCGATTTTTTTTAATTTATAATAAATTTTACTGTTTCGTCGATCATTGATGAAGTGTGATCCGTATTTGCTCCAGAAGACATCTTCAAATCAGTATAATATAAAAAAACAAACATACAATATAATTTTTATTATATTACATTAACTATAAAATATAAAAACAAATAAATAAAATTTTAACAAACGTACCTTTTTTTTTCCCTCACTCAACTTCTTCATCTATACAAGGGGACCAAGCCCCACCCATATATATAACAATTTTTTTTTAAAAACAAAACAATAAAAGAGTCAAAATAATAAAAAATATATTTAATATATATTTTTTAAATTTATATTTATATTTAAATTTATTAATAGTCACATCACTGACATGATGTGACAAGTTATAATATATATATATATATATATATTAATTTAAACTTTAAAATTTAAATACATATATCTAAAGTTAAAAAAGAATTTAAAAATAATATTTAAAATTGTAAAAATATATCATAAAACATTTTAAATATACATTACAAAATTTTTAAAATTAATAATAAAATAAATAAGCAAAATAAAATAAGAAAAAACATAAAATTTCAAAAAGTAAAAAAAGGAAAAAGACAAAATTTTAAAAAAATATTTAAAATATTATGATTTCTTATATTATTAAAAATTATAATTTTTAAATGTATTTAAAAATTGTATTTAAAATTTAAAAATAATCTCAAAATACATATCTAAAATTTACAAATATATATATATATATATTAATAAAATATTTCAAATTTTTAAAGTTAATAATAATAATTAAACATAAAAGAAAAACAAAACAATAAAAAGAGTAAAAAAAAAAGAAAAAAAATATTTAATATTTATAAAGTAATATTTAATATATATTTTTAAAATTTATATTTATATTTAAATTTATTAATAGTCACATCACTGACATGATATGACTAGTTATAATAAATAAATATATATATATTAATTTAAACTTTAAAATTTAAATATATATACGTAATGATAAAAAAGAATTTAAAAATAATATTTAAAATTGTATGTAAAATTAATAAAATATTAAATATACATTTCAAATATTATAAAACTAATAATTTCAAAACTAGTTTGAAAAATACATTTTAAAATTTATAAAAATTAATTTCACAAATATATATATATATATATATATATATATATATATAAGTTAAAAATATTTTAAAAATAATAATTAAAATTTTAAAAAATATTATAAAACATTTTAAATACATATTACAAATTTTTAAAATTAATAATATAAATTAAATAAGCAAAATAAATTAAGAAAATAATATAAAACTTAAAAAGAAAAAATCTAAGAAATAGCAAAATATAAGAAAAAAGTAAAAAGTAAAAAAGTAAAAAGAAATAAAAAAAAATCTAAGAACCTAACAAATCAGAAAAGTAGTGGCGCCATTTAGAATGGCTCCACCCAAAAATAAATTTTTTTTTAAGTCTCTCGTTTTTCCAGATTTTTTGGTATTTCTCTAGTATTTTATACTAGTGGCACCATTCAAAATGGCTCCACTAAAAAATAATTTTTTAATACTCCTGGCTGACGTGGCAAAGTGGTGGTGCCATATCATATGGCTCCACCACTTTTTACTATAGAAAATGGGTTATTTTTGTACATAATTAAAAAGGTGGGTTATTTTGATAATTAATTTATTTTTTAGGGTTACTTTTATAAAAAAGCCAAATATTTTACATAGTTAAGTAAACAACCCCATGTCGGGCTACATAACAGGCAATTGGCTGAAACATTGGCAACGTAGAGGATTAATTTGATCAGCTAACTTAAGAGGCTATTAATTTAATTAAGAGGCTAACTTATTACATGAGGTAGCTTCCATGCCAACCACAACAACTGCATTTCACCAGTTTTAAACTCCAATATCCATTAGAAGATGACCTACCAAATATCTTTAATATTGACCAAGCTTTCTCCTTTTTCAACCATCTATGATCAAATATCACCAACTCCAGTGGCCTATTCCCACTGCTCCAAGACCCTATATAAACCCCTTACACCATGCTTTCTCTTCCTCACTCAAAACTAGCTATTAAGATAACAAGACTTTGTTTCATCTGCTTAACAGAAATGGCATCTTTCAATTGCTTTGCTTTGGCATTCTTCGTGGCTTTGTCGTTTTCAAGCATTGACGTTGGCCTAGCAGCTCGTCACCTTCAAAGAATCGCCTCCGACGCCAACATTGCCTACAACCACACTCCCACCATTCCCATCTATCCCTAATCTCCCACACCATCCATACCATCTTTCCCAAGGCACAGGCGCTTCCTCCACTTCCTACCATGCCTGCTTGCCCACATTGCCTAGTGTACCAAGGGCCACATTGCCCCTCTACCAAGCATGCCTTGATTCCCACAATCCCAACTACAATTCCTTCTATTCCATTCTTCCCTCCACCACCTTCTCCTTCTAGTCCTTAAAAATCCCTTTCGCTAGGTGTTGGGTGGCTATTCCAATCTAGAGTCTTATTTTTTTGTCCACCACTTATATTGCTTTGCATCAATGGGAGTTCCCCAATTTCCTTGATTTGTTGGACTTTATATTTATTTTGCTTATTATTGGATCATATACTTATTATATATATTGTTTTCATTAATTAATTATTGAATCCATTGTTAACACACAAGTTTATGAAAGTAAGATAAGAATGAAACAATAAATATAGACAAAATAAATTAATTATGATACAAAGTTTTAGTTTACTAGTGCTTCACCTGTAATTATTTTACATTTTTTTTAACAATTCAATCCAAATTATTCTTGGAAAAAATAGACACCTGACTAATAAGACACAATTTAAGATTAAACTAACTCAAATTATTCTGAGGGTAAATTGACCTAACTTATTCGTTGACCAATAAACTTCAATTTAAGATTAAACTAGTTTACATTTTTTTAATGTTAAAGAGGATGAGTTTCTTTTATTAGATTTGAACCTTGATGTTTAAAGAGGTTTGCCATTAGGCAATAGCTTATTGACAATTTTTGTAATAGTGGGTGAATCGAGATCAACAGAGAACTTGGTTTCAATAAAATAAAAAATAATAGTGATAATGAGATTAGTTATTATAATAGTGAAAATTAAAATCAACTTCGTAGTATATATTTAAATTCATATGCAATACTACTAGTGAGATCAAAATTGAAAATAACTATTAAGGATGTTGAATTGAAATATATCTATATGAAAAATAAATAAAAAACAAATTAATTAAACTTATATTTGAGTTAAACTATAATTAAACATTAAATTTATAAAAATACTTATATTATATTTAAATTAAATAATATACGGAAATATATTATATTAAATCATAATGAAAATCATTACATTATAAATAAATTGTCATATATCAATGCATATTTTTACGAAGATCCAATTCGTAAGTATAAATAGGTCTATATCAATGTATTAGTATATACTCATCTATATCTAATATATTCTCCAGCTTAATTTAAATTTAATTAAATTACTCAAAATAATTAATTTTTAAATTATAAGCAAACATTGTTTATTCTTTTGTAAATTTTAATCATGTTGTTTTTTCCCCATAAGTTAATATTTTTTATTTTTTTCCAACCAATTTTTTTAAAAAAATTAGTAATTTTTGCGTAATTTTTCCATGTCATTAACACATAATTTTGGTAATTATTTTATCCTGAACCCCAAACCAAAAATCCCGAACCTTGAATTCGAACCATGAAACTTAAACTTGAACCCTAAACCCTAAAGTTTAGGGTTTAAGATTTAAGTTCAGGATTCAGTTTTAGATTTGAGGTTCGGGGTTTATAGTTAAGAGTTTTAAGTTCAGGATTAAGGTTCAAATGTTCAAGATTACGAGTTACGAGTTTGGAGTTTATGATTTAAGGGTTTATGGTAATGGGTTCGAGTTTAGTGTTTAGACTTAGGGTTTAGGGTTCATGATTTTGAGATTTTAGATTTAGGGTTTAGGGTAAAAAAATTATCAATATTATGATACATAATTTTGATATATAAACATTTACATTTCAACAAATATTTTTTATGTCATTGCCACATAAATTTGATAAATTTTTTACCATAAACGCTAAATCTAGAATCTCGAACCCAAAATCTAGAAACCCAAACCCTAAACTTAAAAAATAACCATGAACAATAAATATAGAATCTCAAACCCTAAACCTTAAACCTTAAATCTTAAACCATAAACCTTAAAAACATAACCCTAACACAACCCTAAACAACATAATAATAAACCATAAACTAGAACCCATAACACTAAATCCTAAATCTAGAATCTTGAACCATAAACCCTAAACTCAAACCCATAACTCTCAATCATAAGTCTAAAATCTCAAACCCAAAATAATTAAAACTAAAATTCCAAACCTTAAACTCAAACACATAATCATAAACCATAAACCCTGAACACTAAATCTATAATCTCAAACCCTAAACCTAAAATATAAAAGCAAAAACCCTAAACTCAAAATAATAAAATTTAATAATTAAACCCTAAACCCTAAACCTTAAACTCTAAAATTAATAACAATAAACCCTCGAACACTCAAACCCATAACCATCAATCTTAAACTATAAACCATGAACTATAACACCCTTAAACCATATCTGTTGCTGGAATAGGGTTACGAGGTATTATCGATCAATACACAATATATAGCATTCATTCTTATACATCATTCTATACAACCACATTGTCCTTTATAAAGACCTACTAGGCCTTAAACATGCTTTAGAAATGATTCAGGACTAAACCGATAACATACGATAATTTTAGAAAACTTACAAATTTTTTTCATGTAAACAGAAGTCACACGCCCGTGTGAACAGGCCGTGTGCTTCACACGACTAGTAGACACGCCCTTGTCTTAGGTCGTCTGAAAACAGGGCAACATACTGACTTGCATCACACAGCAGAGGACACGCCCGTGTGCCAGGCCATGTGAAAACTAGAGAGTATACTGACTTGGGTCACATGGCCAACCACACGCCCATGTGTCTAGCCCGTGTGCCCTACGAAATGGCCACACACGCCCGTGTGCTGGACCGTGTGCTATTTAAGGGGATATACTGACTTATACCACACGGCCAGTCACACACCCGTATGTGAGACCGTGTGGAGCATACTGACTTCAAATCAATTTCAACACTAGGGGACACACGGCCGTGTAACCTAACCGTATGTCACACACGGCTAAGACACACGCTTGTGTCTCTGCCCGTGTGGACAAAAATACGCCATTTGCAAAGCCAATTTGCCACCCTTTTTGCACATACCTACACAAGCTCATATGGTATCATTTTAAGACACAATTATGTAGCCAAAAGTCATCAACCAATACATAATCAAACCACATCCATTTCAACTAAATTCAATGCTCAAATCCATACCATTTACCTATTCAAATACCAAACAATTTAACTTACTTTACTAAGCATAATTCACAAGTACAATTCATTTAGCAAAACCACTCTAAACATACATAGCCACTTCAATCCCATTCATTCATTATAGGTCTATTACCAAACATTAAAAGTAGAACTATTTGCACATTCATAAGCATCATCAAGTTCATCATCTTATGCCAACTCAAATGGCCAAAATACATATTCATCAAACATACCAAAATGACTCAAGCCTATAATGCCATATACCATATATACATAACTTCAAAAGTACCAAAAATAGATGTTCGATAGTGCGATGATGTTCCCGGTGACTTCCAGATCTTAGCTAGCCTTGATTCTCTATAAAACATAGGAAAATAACACAAAGTAAGCTTCACAGCTTAGTAAGTTCGTATTAACTTAATGAGCAACTTTACCATTCATTCACAATTCAATCAATATAAATGCAAGATAATACAAATACATTAAATCTTAAACCATTCAATAATTCATTGAATAGCTTACCAATAATTCATTAATTTCATGGATTCAATGTTTATAAACTTTACGTACAAACCTGTACTAACTCGTACCAATCTCATTCTAATCCACATATTTTAATTTCCCTTTGAACCATCCGGAATAGAATTCAAATATTTTAAGGATATCAATCGATAAGTACCTATACCATGGCCCGTAGCCAAATCAAGGTAACTCCTCTCCAAAATACCTATACCATGGCTCGTAGCCAACTCAAGGTATAACTAGCATCTGAAGTGCCAATATCATGGCCTGAAGCTAACTTAATACCGCAATGACATGTCATTAATATTCTAGCCTATTCCTAAGGTTCAACCAAGAATTTCCAATACCAAATCATAGTCAAATCATTTCAAATCACTGTCGAATCATTGTCAAATCATAGTTGAACAAGTTCATAGTCTAAAATTTACAATTTATGCAATATCAAAACATTTAAATACGATTATAATAGAGCTCGTTACATATGAACTTACCTCGAGTATGAAAATGGCGAAATAAGTCAATTGCTCGATAATATTTCCTTTCCCCTGATCAAATTCTGGATTTCTCTTTTCTTGATCTAAATATATTCAAAATTAACTTATTCAATCACATATTCTTTCAATTTAGTCCATAACACGAGTTTAAGAAAATTTGCATATTAGCCCCTAAACTTTCACATTTTTACAATTTAGTCCCTATTTCATAAATACACAAAATTCACATAATTGCACTCAACCCATACTTGGCCGAATTGCATATAAGTCCCTAGCAACCCAAAACATTAATTTATTTCACATTTTAACCATACATTTTCAACATTTCTCAATTTAGTCCCTAATATGCATTTTCATCAGAAATCACTTTACAAAACTTGTATATCTAACAACAAATATTCATAATCTATCATCAGTCATCAAAACACTCGTGTATTCATTAATGGCAACATTTAAAATCTTAAACAGTTTTGCAAAATAGTCCCTGGGCTAGCTAGACTAAGCTGTAATGATCTCAAAAATATATAAATTATTAAAACCGAGCTAAAATCACTCACCAATTTAAGCTTGAAGTTGCCGAAATTAAAAAGCTTGAAAAATGGTTTCTCTAGCCCTAGTATTCGGTGAAGAAGATGAATACAAAAGTAAAATTCATTTGGTTTTATTTAATTTAACTTAATTTGACAAATTACCAAATTATCCTTAATAATAAAACATTTATATCATCCATTTAATGTTCAAATATGTCCACTCAAGTGTCTAATGGTTTAATTACCAATTAAGGCCATCATATTTAAAATCCAAAGCCAATAGACACCTTTAACTAATAGAAAATGCATTTTGCATTTTTTGCGATTAAGTCTTTTCTTTCAAATTGAGCAATTAAACGATAAAATTAGCTCACGAAATTTTCATACATACATACTATCATGCTGTAAACACCAAAAATAATATTAAAATAATTTTCAAACATCAAATTTTTGGTTTCGAAACCACTGTTCCGATTTAGCTAAAACCAGGCTGTTACATGAACCGTAAATCTAAAATCTCAAAACATGAACACTAAAATATATAATCCTAAACCATAAATCATTAAACCCGAAACCTAAACTCAAACATATAATCTAAACCCTAAATGTTAAACCTCAAACTTAAAATCTAAAATCTCAAACATTGAACCAAAAACCCTAAATCTCAAACCATAAACTGAGACTAATAACCCTAAATCCTAAAATTTAAATCTAAAATCCAAACCATAAACCAAAACCTAGAAAACCAAACCCTAAACTATAAACTCAAAAATTAAAGTCTATAAACCTTAAACCATTGAACCGACAACCATGAATCCTAAACACTGAACCCTAAATACTAAATCTAGAATCTCAAACCCTAAACCTAAAATATAGAACCCTAAACAAAAACTTTAAACATAGTACCTAAACTTGAACCCATAACCTTGAATCCTAAACCATAAACATTAAACCATGAACTCTAAATCTAAAATATCAAACCCTAAAACTAAAACCTAAAAGCTTAAACCCTAAACTTAAACATATAACCATAAACCTTAAATTTAGAATCACAAACACTAAACCCAAATAATAAAATCCCAAACCCTAAACTAAAATGTATAACTATAAACACTTAAACCCTAAACCCTAAATCCAAACAATAAATAATAAACCATAAAACCTCTAACACATAACCATCAACCCTAAACCTAAACCATAAATTATAAACCATAAACCTTAAATCTAAAATCACAAACCATGGACCATAAACACTAAAATGTTAACCCCAAAACTTAAACTCAAATCCATACATTGAACACTAAACTCTAAACCATAAACCCTAAACTAGAACATATAACCTTGAACCATAAACTATAAATTCTAAACTCTAAAACCTAAAACTTAAACCCTAAACCTTTAAATTCTAAACCTTAAATTTAGAATCTCAAACCATAAACCATAAACATAGAAGCCTAACCACTAAATCTTGAAGACATAACCCTAAACCTTAAACCATAGACACTAAACCCTAAATCCTAAGCACAAACCTTAAAATTCAAACCCATCACCCTAAATCCCTTTAACCATAAACCCAAACCTTAAACTAGAAAACCATAACCACAAACCCTTAAACCTTAAACTCAAATCCTAAACCTTAAATCCCAAACCTTAAACCTTAAGATTCGAAGTTTGAGTTCAAGGTTTGAGATTTTGGGTTTGGGGTTCAAAGTAAAATAATCACTAAAATTATGTGTTAATGACATGGAAAAATTGCACAAAATATTTCTATATTTTTAGAAATTGGTTGCACAAAAATAAAAAATATTAACTTATAGAAAAAAATAGAATGATTAAAATTTGTAAAAGAAAAGAAGATGTTTGTTTATAATTTAAAAATTAATTATTTTAAGTAATTTAAATAAAGTTAAATTAAGTTGGAGAAGATATTAGATATAGATGAGTGTATAATAATACTTTGTTATATTTAAAATTTTATGACGTGTCACCATATAAATGTATGATTAATGTTACCATTGAGAAACCATTAACTTAATATTCATCTGATGCAGCTTAAGGTCAAAATATTCCACTAAATCCACTATAATCTTTTCTCTAGTGGAACTTTTCAATGACATTCATTCTTGAGGTTGTTGAGTTTTTTTTTCCTAGAACAATTACCTCATCTTGAATATGGTTGTTCAATATTATCTTGTTGAGGTTCTAGATTCATTTCTTAATCATTAATAGATATGAGAATTTGAGCATCATCAAAACTGATAGTAGGAACTGAGTTAGAATCTAGTTCCTCCTCAAAAGCAATGTCTCTAACTTTATTTCTCCTTCCAAACTCAGCATCCAAAAAAAATGTTGCAGTTTTCGTCTCAAAAATATTCTTTATTGTGGGATCATAAAACTCATAGCCTCTAAATCAATCAAAATAACCAATAATGTAGTTGTTCACTATTTTGGAGTCCAATTTTTTTCATGTTGCCTATAGGGCCTTGGCTCAAGTGGACATCCCCAAATGTGAAAGTGCTTTAGACTAGGTTTTCGACATGTCCAAAGCTCATAAGGTGTTTCTGCAACTGCTTTAATGGGTATTCCATTCAGAACGTAAGTTGTTGTCTTTAGAGGCACTGACCAAATAAACACTTTCACACTTATCATGTTTCAACCTTTCTTCTTTTTACACACAATAAGAAATGAACTCATTTAGAATCCATTTCTCCTATTGAAAGATGTAACCAATTTTAAATTGGTTAAACTATGTAGAAAGTGATACCAAAACCATAAGAACAAGCAATTCCTCAGAAAGCTCGATCTTAATTGCCTTAAGTTTTGAGGCAACATGAAACATCTCCAGAATGTACTCCCCCATGTTTCCTTGACCCTTATAGTTCATAGACATCAAAGAATTCAAAAATGATGTCATCTCAACCTTATTATTTTTAGAAAAACATTTCTCAATTTCGCCAAGAAAACACTTTGCCTGAGTAATCTTTTCAGATTCTATGCCCCTAAAGGCTTATAGAATGCTGGGTTTCATGATCATTAGACTCATGCGATTTGAACGATCCCACCTCTCAAAATCTCTTTTACCATCAGGGTTGTTTTCCGCAGTGAGAGGTGCATGTTGTTCTTCCCTTAGTGCAAGATCTATGTCCATACAACCAAGCACTATAGGTAAGTGCCTTTTCCATTCCTTAAAATTAATCTCACTAAACATGGACATTGTAACAGCCTAATTTTTAGTGGTGTCGGAACAGTGATTCGAGATCACTAAATCCGACAAATGAGTAGGAAATATTATTAATTTAGTGAGTATAAGTTAAATGTGAAGTTAGGAAAAATTTTGAAATAGTGAAATGTACTATATATATATATATTAAAATAATTAAAATTGAAAACGAGGTATCGAGACCTCGGGAATTTTAAATCGAGCCATAAATATTCTTATAAATATTTATGGAGTGTTAATAAGTTAGTATTAAAGTCTCGTCAAGAAATTTTAAAGTACTGATAGCTAATTGAACAAAAAGGACTAAATTGTATCAAATGCAAAATTGTGGAAAATGATTAAATAGCTTAAATGATAAAAGAAAGAGGGTTTAAAAGGAGAATAGACCCAAGTTCTATTTGGGCTGGACGGCAAGAGCATGAAATCACCAAGAAAATAAGGGGAATTAAGGGCAAAATTGGAAAATTGCAAAATTTACTTAATAAAGCTAGGGCTAAAGTGGAAATATCTAGATTTCTCTTTATTTTTCTGCATTCTTATGAACTGTGAAATTTGGGGCAAAATGAAAATCAACATTTTGCACTAAAACAGTTTTGGACAGCAGCAATAGTCTAACTTTGAAAATCTCCAAAAATTGTAAAAATCTAATTAGAGGATGAATAAAATATGAAATTAAAGCTTATTGAGTCTAGTTTCTTATAGAAGAAACGGTGTAAGCAATGGAATTGTAAATCATGAGATATAATAAGTTTTGTGAGACAATATCGAATGATTTCGGGTTCCCTATTCGACTTTGGAAAATCATAAAATTGGATAAAAATAATTAAGGGATTAAATTTATATGTTTAAAATCCTTAAAGAGTATATTTTCAATAGAAATAAGCGGAACATCATCCGAATCTCGTACAATGAGATAATTAATTCTTAGTGAAGAAGGGTCGGAACTGTCGAGAACAACGAGAACAGGGCAAGTTTAAAGAATAAACTGTACTTATTGGCTAAACCAAAATTCTGAAAATTTTATGGTAATAAGATAAGTAAGTCTAGTTTTAGGAAAATTAGCAGATCTTAATTTCTAGTTCTGTAGCTTAAGATATAAATAATTTAGTGACTATGACGTAAATGGACAGTTTTGAATATATATAAGTAAATAGTGAAATTATTGATAATGTTACTTGTTGCATGTTATATAAATTAAATGTAACACCCCAAACTCGGCCCAGAAGTTATAGCCGGATCCGGCATGCCACATCAAAAACGTTAAAAAAAATTTTCCATTCTAAATCCAGAAAATCGTACTTGATGTTCAAAAGATTAATTCATTAAGGGTTAAAGTGAATGGAAGCTGTGCACCAGGTAGGAAACCGGAAAAGAGGTGGTGAGTCCATCGGACTGCTTAAGTACCAAGCTCCCTTCAGATCCAATCCTAGACATGCATACCACCATTGCCACACCTTAACGTCATGGATATTTCTAGGAAACCTATTTGATTAAGTCATTTTTAGGAAAAGTGATTAATTTTGGAAAATACTTTTATTGCGGAAGCTTTGCTTGTTGTCGTGTTATTTTGAAATCAATTGTTGTTTTTGAAAACGCGCCCTAAAGCTATCCAATTTCGACAGTTAAAATAAGTAATACCTATCTTAGTAATACATATTAAAACCATCAAAAATAATTAAGCGGCCTTATTACATTTGAAAACCCAAAACTTCAAAAGTAAATAAAAGGATGTCCAGTTCACCAGAAGAAAATCAAACTTTCAGAACGGGTGGCCACTCCAAATTCCCTCACAGCTCCAAGCCCACTATGGTTGGGGATTTCCTGCGTGGATGAAAATAAAAGGGGTGAGTTTGGGGAAACTCAGTGTGTAAATTAACCCAACCATAGCCTATATCGGCTTAAACCACGAAATAGAATAAGTTGGCCTTAGCCCGAGCAATTGAATAAAGCCCATAGGCCCATAACAGCGCGTAATGATATTACATGTTTATGCGAAACCCAACCATATCCAACCGTATACACCCCGTACCAACCTTACACCGTGTGGGAGACAACTCGACCCACCCAACCGCTACACACCACGAATTTGCAGCATGGCTGCGAGCAGAATAATGTGACAGAGTCACGGATCTGAATAATCGTGGCGAGCCACTAGAACGAATATATGTGGCGAGCCACCAGATCGAGATATTTGTGGCATAGCCACCGAACGCTTCCTCCATAATATAACCCATGTCCCCATGCAACAAATATATAATCATGGCATCCATCATACGAAATCGATCGCTATGCTTTTCAATCAAAATTAACCTACGGGTATAACGGTAATTTTCCACCTAGGGATATAACGGTAATTTTCCATACATAGGGTATTATAGTAATTTAGCTACTTTCAGGGTTTTCATGCATATCCTAACTATTTACGTACTATCAGAACACTTACCGCGCATACTTACCGAATTGGGCCCGTTGGCCCATGAACCCGATCTTTGGCCCATTAAGCCCAAATTATCAAAATGTACAAAATCGTGCGTACTGCAGTTTATTACTTTAGATTACCAAATATACAAACCCAACTATTTTACGAGCATTCGACATCATAAATTCCCAAAATACCGACTTTTGGCATTTCGACTTTTCGCTTTTGCCAATCTAGTCTACGAGAGGTGTCGATTACACACTGCTTATGACGATATCTTGATGAGATCCACACACGAACCGCCTACAATTGGATTACTAACACGTTAATCTAACTATTCAAATACAAACTACGTATTAACCCCTTACAATATTCGGCCAACCACACCTACAGATCATAGTAAGCTTATAAGAAATTAATAAGCAACTCATTAACAAATTTTTGTCAATGTTTACCACATAATCATAATTTCACTGCAAGCTGTCTTCCTGAGCAACAGTCACTAAATTATTTATAACTAGAGCTACGAAACTCCAAATCAAGTGCCGTTAATTTTCCCTGAAAATAGACTCATATATCTTTTATCAATAAAATTTTCAGAATTTTTGGTATGGCCAATCAATACCAGATTTTTCTTAAAGTTTCCCATGTTTCACTGTTTGACTAATCTGACCACTCTTCATTACGAATCAAATTTCTCATTGTACAGAATTCAAAATATGTTATTGTTTATTTCATTAGAAACTAGACTCAATAAGCTTTAATTACATAATTTATTCAGCTTCTAATTCATCTCCCACAATTTATGGTGATTTTCCAAAGTCACGTTACTGCTGCTTTCCCAAGCAGATTTATTACCAAATCACTCTTTCACACATACCTTGCATGCATGTTATTTAAACATGTATATCACCAATCAATCATCACATATCTATGATTTTACTTAAGTATAATCTCCATTTCATCATTTTAAAGCACAACATGTTAGCTGATTTTTCCCTTTAACATCTAAGGCACATGCATGCTTATTTGTTTGGCTCAACTTCACCTATCTTCCATTTTTCATCAAAAGAACATGAAACAACAACCATTTCCTTCATTTTAATTCATGACTAAATGCTCACAACACAACTAAAAATCAAAATATACTTCAACAGTTAAGGTAGAATCAAGAAGAACTCATGAACCTCAAAATAGAAGCAAGGTACCAAGAACTTACCTTCAATTTTCCTCCTCCTAATGACCGAATACTCAAGAGCTTTCTCCTCTCCTTTCTCTCTTCTAACTTTCAGCTATGATGAACAAAGATGGACAAAACTTTGTTCTTTTCACCCCTTTTTCTTTTAATAAAACTTCATATTTCATCCATTTAATTCTTTAATACAAAAGACATGAAATTCTTATCATGAAACATTTACCTAACCCATTATCATGAAACATTTACCTAACCCATTATCATGGAACATTTACCTAACCTATTATCATGGAACATTTACCTAACCTATTATCAATTTGTATCAATTTGTACCATAAATTATGGATATCAAGTGTACATTTTGTCTACAACAACATGATGGCTGGCCACTTCATGTAAAATGGGAGGTTTGTCATGCAAATCCTCCTATTTTGCACTCATATTTATTTGGCCACTTCAATTTAGCCTATAGCATTTTCAAACATTTTCACATAGGTCCTATTTCATAATTTCACCCCTTTTCTTATGGAACAAAATTAACTAAAATTGTCGGGTTCTATCTTAAGTTTGGACTTTCTAGAGGCCCACTAACATAATTAAACCTATGCCAACATTCACAGGATTCCCGAAAATTAGGGCGTTACATTAAGGATGTGGAATGGAGAGGAGGAGGAGGAAAATATGTATGAATATTCAGCTAGCATGGGTAATTTGTATGTTTTAGGCTCATGGACTAAATTGAATAAAAGTAAAATTTTATGGGCAATTTTTAAATTTTTTTTAGAAATGACCAATTTGCATGAAATGGATTATTTTATTATTTAAATTAAAAATTGAATGAAATTATTAATTTAGCTCAAGATCGGGAAAAATATGTTTTAAGGATTAAATTGAAAAGTGTTGAAATTATGGAAAATTCTGACATTTTATAGAATTCATAGGTTGTTATCAATTTGTGTGAGAATAACGGCTGGAAATAAGGATTAAATTGCAATAATTTTATTTTATTTTAACCTAAGGATGAAATCTTCATTAATTAAAAGTTTAGGGGTAAAATGATAATTTTGTTTAGAGCATTAGCTGAATGTATTATAACATGAAATAAATGAAAACGACGATCAAATTTCTTTATAAAGATCTGGATGACTTGAGTACGCGACTTGAACGTGGAAAAGAAAAGATATCGGATTAATAAAATATCTGATAAATGAATCAGTAACTCGGTAATGCTCGTAACTCTTTTTCGGTGATTTGATTCAAAGTTAGAGGCGTTACATTTATTGGTATCAGAGCTAAGGTTTAGTCGGTTCTCGGACCGAACGTAGCATATGTGAAGTCTAGAAATACATGCCATTATATAACTTGTGATAAGATAATTTAATATCTTCCAGCTCTGATGAGATTTATTTTACTTAAAGATAGAGATACTTTCCAAACCGAGCTAATTACGATAATGTTGAAAGCGATACTCAAATATATGAGCAAAAGTAGATTATGATGAGTCGGAACTCATAAAGGTATGAATAAATGTTATATTTAACTTTATGTGTATAGTAAGTAAAATTTTAAGGTAAGTATCAATATTGAATTAAATTTGTATGGATATATGTGATTGATGTGGAAATAGAATTTTGGATATATGTTATATTTGAAAATTTTATTGATTGGGAATGTGATGAAATTAATATGAATATGTGATTAATTGAAATGTGTATTGATTGGAAACTAGAAAGTGAATTGAATACCCTATTAACTGTACCGGACTGAGTCGGATATAGTTGGCATGCCATAGGATTTTGAGAAGGGATTTGGAGATGAGATTTGGATATGCTGATGTTTATATCCTTCGAATTTATCTGAAGAGGCACTTTGTGCTATTCTGGTGTGTTTTGGATGGATTATATTATTCTGGTGTGTTTGGGAGGATTATATGATACTGGTGTGTTTTGGAGGATTATACTGGTGTGTTTTGGTTGGACATTTTGGTGTGTTTGGATGGAATCCGTGTATCCGCTAAAGTCCGAGTCTTGTTAATAGGGGTAAATACGAATATTAAGTGAAATTGAAATGAGAATTGAATTCCCTATTAACTTGTCGGACTAGTCGGATATAATTGGCATGCCATAGGAATTGGAAGTGTACGGGATTTGTCGGCTTTACTGATCAGGCACTTTATGTGTCGTATTTCAGGCACCTTGTGTATCACAGCAGGCATCTCGTGTGTCGTTTCAGGCACTTATGTGTCGTATTCTGATCAAGTACTATGTACCGTTTTAGGCACAATGTTGCTTACTAGTGTGTTTGGTTGGATCCGTGTATCCGTCTGAGTCCAAGTTATGTTAATAGGGTTGAGTAAATGAAATGAGAAAATCGAATGAATTTGATCGATTAAACTATTGAAAGTGTGAAAAAGTGGAATTATGAAAAGAAATGTGAATTGTGAATTGAAATAGAGATATGAGATTGGAAGCTTGAACCAAAGGTTCATGAATTGATTAAAGATAATATAGATGATATATGATGCCATTTGATGAAAGACTATTGCCGAGATATGAAATTAAAGCATAATTAACACATATGACTTATATTGTTACATGTTTGATGTCTATTATTTATTATAGTATTTATAATTTGAATTATGGTAATACCACTAAGTATAAACATACTCAACGTACGATTGTATTACTATGATTCAAATTATTTATTATTAAATGTTAAATTTAAATTATGTATATGGTAAGAGAAGTATGAGTTAGTGATATTGAGATATTTGAAATGTGTTTATGATGAGAAGGAACTTAGAGATGTAAGAATAGAAGTTCATGATATGTATGTGACAATGTACGAAATGAGATAATCAAAAGTTGAGAAATGATGAAACGTGAATGAAATGAAAGTTTATATTGTGATAAACTTATCTATGTTTGTGTGGCATTCATATGATATTATGTGTCTGACTTGTTTGGTTAAGTAAATGCTATGAGTAAATTTACTCAAAATTCATGGAATGTATGTTTAAGTATTCTAGTTTGAAATGGATAATTGAAAAGTTCGTGTAACATAATCATGTATGTTAATTTGCTTGAAGGGAATTATGTAATTGTGATGATATGATGTTGATGATAAACGCTAAGTTATATGTGTGTATTTATGAGAACTCAGTTAGAGGCTTTACGACCTCACCCTCTTACTAATGTAGTATTTTATAATGAAAATTTACAAAAAAAAAATGTTGAATAAGTTCACAAATGTGAAACTAATGAGTACAGTAATGGAATAATTAATAATGCAGACGGAGTTGAAAATAGTTTAACAAGTGAATACAGTTTAGAAAAAAAAGATATCAGATTATTCTAAAGATTATTCAGATTACGTAATGTCACGGTTAAAGAAAAAGTTAACCTCGGCTAGTCGACTTATTCAATCGATGTCCAAGTATGTGTTTGCTGAAATTTTCCCGAATTGGTTTTCGTTAGTGAATGGAATGATGCGGGGTTCATGATGACAGAATTAGTAAAAAAAAATGATAATTGAGTAGTAAAGATGTCTGTGTGTGATAGTTACAGTTGAAACGAATATGATCATCTTTTCTGGGTATTCTATATATTCTTTTATCCTCAGAGATATGTGTGTGGTTGTTCAGTCTCTGGTGGAGTTTTGATGTTTTGAGAATGCTAGTTAATTATGATGTTAGACGAAAGCCCTATTGGTCTGGTTGGTTTATGATTGTCATTTCTTCATCTTCTTGGAATTCTATTTTAATATGTTGGAAATGAAGTTAATGGTAAAATTCTTATGATTTTGTTTTATACATGTGGGAAATATATTATCTCTATTATGATGGAAGTCCAGAGTCGGTAAGCAGTGTTTTTCTTCTGGCTTTCTTTGAGAAATTATCAAGATCTTTATTATCTTCTTGTGAGTTAGATGTATAGTGATTGCACGAGCGTTACATAATATCTTTGAGTTCATGTTCCGATGTCTATTTGTTAGCAAGTAAACCGAACATTAAGAACATTTAGAATTATTGCAGTCAATGATAATACTAGTGTGTTATGAGATAGAATGACTATAGATTTCGAATTGGGATTGTCATTAACATCGGAAAGGAAAATGTTATTTAGTTTATGGTTGTTCATTTGACAAAGAAAGATCTGTATGATCATTTCAAGACGTCTGAGTTTTCATTTGATGATCAATCGAGTATATGTATCCCCGAGAGGGTAATTTAGAATTTTGACAAGATATTCCAACATTGTGTTCTAGAGTTCAAAGGTGAATGGAAAAAGATATTCGAGGTTAAATCAAATTGTGATTACGAGAAGTTAGTAAAGGTGTTTTATGAGTGTTGAAAGCAACTTCTTACGGTAAGATTTTCGGGACGAAAATCCCTAAAGGGGGAGAGTTGTAATGACCTAATTTTCAATTGGTGTCGAAACGTTGATTCGAGATCACTAAATCCGACAAATGAGTAGGAAATATTATTAATTTAGTGAGTATAAGTTAAATGTGAAGTTAGGAAAAATTTTGAAATAGTGAAATGTACTAAAATATATATATATTAAAATAATTAAAATTGAAAACGAGGTATCGAGACCTCGGGAATTTTAAATCGAGCCATAAATATTGTTATAAATATTTATGGACTGTTAATAAGTTAGTATTAAAGTTTCGTCAAGAAATTTTAAAGTACTGATAACTAATTGAACAAAAAGGACTAAATTGTATCAAATGCAAAATTGTGAGAAATGATTAAATAGCTTAAATGATAAAAGAAAGAGGGTTTAAAAGGCAAATAGACCCAAGTTCTATTTGGGCTGGACGGCAAGAGCATGAAATCACCAAGAAAATAAGGGGAATTAAGGGCAAAATTAGAAAATTGCAAAATTTACTTAATAAAGCTAGGACTAAAGTGGAAATATCTAGATTTTTCTTTATTTTTCTGCATTCTCATCAGCAAAAACATCATGGAAGAGTTCCCTTAAGCTGGTTTTTCATATTTTTACTGCAAGTAAGATCAATTCTTGATTATTTCTTGAAATTTTTGTGTTTTTGTGACTTTTACAACTAGGTCCATTTGTTGAATTCATTAGTTCTTGATTCTATGAAAGAAATTGAAAGTTTCTATGAATATGTGCTGGAAGTATATGATGATTTGACATAGAATTAGAGCTTTAAATTGTTTATATGCTGATTTTATTGAAAGAATTGAATAGAAAATGAATGTTTGGGACCTAAATTGTAAAAGAGTTTGAAGTTAGAGTTTTATGTGGAAATTCTGAATTTCAATAGTTATGAAATAACTTATAATGTCTAGGAAAAGTATTAATTTAGAAAATTAGTTTAATTGAGGGGTTAATTAAGTAAGGACTGAATTGTATGAACTGTGAAATTTGGGGCAAAATGAAAATCAACATTTTGCACTAAAATAGTTTTGGACAGCAGCAATAGTCTAACTTTGAAAAATATCCAAAAATTGTAGAAATATAATTAGATGATGAATAAAATATGAAATTAAAGCTTATTGAGTCTAGTTTCTTATAGAAGAAACAGTGTAACCAATGGAATTGTAAATCATGAGATATAGTAAGTTTTGTGAGACAATGTCAGAATGATTTCGGGTTCCCCTGTTCTGACTTTGGAAAATCATAAAAAATTGGAGAAAAATAATTAAGGGATTAAATTTATATTTTTAAAATATTTAAAGAGTCTATTTTCAATAGAAATAAGCGGGAACATCATCCGAATCTCGTACAATGAGATAATTAATTCTTAGTGAAGAAGAGTCGGAACTGTCAGATAGCAGAACAGGGGCAAGTTTAAAGAATAAACTGTACTTATTGGCTAAACCAAAAATTCTGAAAATTTTATGGTAATAAGATAAGTAAGTCTAGTTTTAGGGAAAATTAGCAGATCTTAATTTCTAGTTCTGTAGCTTAAGATATAAATAATTTAGTGACTATGACGCAAATGGACAGTTTTGAATATACATAAGTAAATAGTGAAATTATTGATAATGTTACTTGTTGCATGTTATATAAATTAAGGATGTGGAATGGAGAGGAGGAGGAGGAAAATATGTATGAATATTCAGCTAGCATGGGTAATTTGTATGTTTTAGGCTCATGGACTAAATTGAATAAAAGTAAAATTTTATGGGCAATTTTGTGTAAATTTTTTTTTAGAAATGACCAATTTGCATGAAATGGATTATTTTATTATTTAAATTACAAAATTGAATGAAATTATTAATTTAGCTCAAGATCAGGGAAAAACATGTTTTAAGGATTAAATTGAAAAGTGTTGAAATTATGGAAAATTCTGACATTTTATAGAATTCATAGGTTGTTATCAATTTGTGTGAGAATAATGGCTAGAAATAAGGATTAAATTGCAATAATTTTATTTTATTTTAACCTAAGGATGAAATCGTCATTAATTAAAAGTTTAGGGGTAAAATGATAATTTTGTTTAGAGCATTAGCTGAATGTATTATAACATGAAATAAATGAAAACGACGATCAAATTTCTTTATAAAGATCCGGATGACTTGAATATGAGACTTGAACGTGGGAAAGAAAAGATATCGGATTAATGAAATATTTGATAAATGAATCAGTAACTCCGGTAATGCTCCGTAACTCTTTTCCGGTGACGGATTCGGGTTAGGGGCGTTACAGACATAGAATGAGCAGATATTGTGACAGTAAAAGATAAACTAGTTGAATCCAGAACAAAATAGATAAAAGAAGCTCACATTAATATTCATAAGTAAATAATAAATTCAAAAAACGAGCCAAAATTAGACAAATAGAGCTATTTTCAGGGGCCACACGGCCTGGGCATTTCCTCATGAGCTGGACACACACCCATGTGCCAACACATGTCAATTTTGCATCCTACTTCCCAAATACGCGAAAAAACCTAATTTTTAGGCTTTTTGAGCATTCTAAAGTCTATAAATACCCATTAGAAGAAGACATAAGGGGACAATTAGAGAAGATCAGAGAATACACTCGAATAACACCATCAGAATCAACTAAGAAGCGGATCTCCATCAAGATCGAATATCTCCTTTTAATTTCTTTCGAAGTTTTATTAAGTTTATTTATGTCTTGTGGTTGTTCTGACTTTAAGATGTTTCTATTCAGGATTATGAACTAAATTCCTAGATACCTAGGGAAGATGAAATCTATGATGAATCATTTTATTTAATTTCTATTTTTACGCGTAAATACTTGATTCTTTGTTCTCAATTATGTATTCTTATTTCTTGTTTTAATATTTCTAGGATATTAATTCATGTTTAATGTTCTTATTTCAGTGGAGGAAAAGTCCCTATTTAAGAGCAGATCTAGCATAATTGAGTGGAGTTGCATGTAATCCTAGAAATAGGACTACTTAAATTTACCAGATTAGAGGCAAATCTAATAAGGGAATCCATAGATCAATTTAATGCAACGATAGGGGTTTTAATTAGAAAGAGATTTTAATTAATTAACCTAGAGTTAGTTGTTCTTACTCTTGAAAGTGATATTAACATAATTTAAGGATTTCTACGGATCAAGACACAAGTGAATAAATCATTTAATTCAAATTCATAATAAAACGTGAAGTCTAGGTGGATTCTTTCCTGGGTATTGTCTATCTCGTTAATTAATATTTGATTATTTCCTTGATTCATTTTCTGTTGCGTTCTTAGATGAATTAGTTTAGTAATTTTAGATTAAAACACAATCACTCTAATTTTTCGGCTAAATAATAAGAAGACGGTAATTACTAGTACTTTTAGTCCTCTCGGATACAATATTCTCTACTCACCATAGCTATACTATTGTTCGACAGGTACGCTTGTCTTTGTCGTATTTATAATTAGTTTAGTGATTATCAAGTTTTTTTTGGCGCCGTTGCTGGAGAATAAAATATTAGAAACACTTTATTTTTATTAATTTAGCAATTTATTTTTATTTTATTTTGTTTTATTTTTGTTTTTAGTTTAGTTTTTACATTCTAATTTTTCTTTTATTTGCTTCTGGCAGGTTCCTTTAGTTTATGACTAGAAGAAACTCGTCGGGACCATTACTATTTGATAGTGAAATTGAAAGTACTACTCACAGAAACTGTAGAAACGTAAGGCAGAGTCGATAAAATTTAGTAGACGAACAAAAGGAAATTATTATTATTGAGGAGATGGGTGATGACCAGAATAATCAGCTACCTCCTGCAGTTGTTGCAAATCCAGACCCTGTTCATCGTACTATGAATGATTATGCTAAGCCCACTCTAACTAGGGCTGAATCGAGTATTGTGAGACCTACCACTGCTACAAATAATTTTGAACTAAAGCCGAACACTATTCAGATAGTACAACAGTTTGTTCAGTTAGATGGTTTTCAAGATGAAGATCCAAGTACTCATTTGGCTAATTTCCTGCAAATCTGCTATACTATCAAGATTAATGGCGCCACTATAGAGTTATTCCTTTTCTCGTTGAGGAACAAAGCTAAGCAGTGGTTGAACTCTTTACTACGAGGTTTTATTACTACATGGGTTCAAATGACCGAGAAATTCCTTCTAAAGTACTTCCCACCGACTAAGACAACCAAGTTGAGGACTGATATATCCTCCTTTGTGCAGATCGATTTAGAAACATTATATGATGCATGGCAGAGGTATAAGAACTTATTGAGATGATACCCTCACCATAGGTTACGTTTATAGTTACAAGTTCAAACCTTCTACAACGGTTTGAATCCCTTAACTATATAGTTGATCAATGCAGCAGCCGGTGGAACTCTAAATAATAAAACACCCGAAGCTGCTTATGAATTTATTGAGGAGATGTTATTGAATAATTATCAGTGGCAAGTCATGAGGACGAAGTCGATGAAGCAGCTGGTGTTTTTAACTTAGATGCGGTCACCATGTTATCGAATCAGGTAGAACTATTAAGTAGGAAAATTGATGGTTTATGTGTCTCTAAATAGGTACATACACTGATGCAATGTGATGCAAATAGAGGTGGAATAAATAATCCAGAATATTTACCTTTTGGTTCTAGCATGGAGAATGAGCAAATAAATTATATGGGTAATAATTCTAGACCTTAGAATAACCCTTATAGTAATAACTATAATATAGGTTAGAGGAACTACCCAAATTTCTAATGGGGTGGTCAAGGAAACCAAAGATCACAACCCCCTCCGGGCTTTTAACAACCCTATCAGCAAGAGAAGAAACCGAACCTTGAAGAGATGTAGGCAAAATTTATTTCGGTATTAGAGATCCGTTTTCAAAACACTGAGATAGCTTTGAAAAATCAGTAAGCATCAATTCATGGGCTTGAAAATCAGATTGGACAAACTTGCTAAATTGGTTTCAAAACAGTAGCAAGGTAGTCTGCCTAGTAACACCGAACCCAACCCAAAAGAGCATGTGAAAGCAATTACTACATTATGGAATGAGAAAGTGTTGGCTGAAACTGAAAAGAAGCTACAATAGGAACCTGATAAGGCAAATGATGAGGGGGTAAAACCTGAAGAAATTCAAAAATTGGTGCTTAAAGAATATAAACCCCCAATCCCTGATGTATGCGTGATAAGTTTTATATTTATGATCGATCATATTTGAAAACTAACTATTATCATGATGAAGGCAAGCGCACCTATCGAACAGTAGTATAGTTTATAGCAAGACCGGAATGTCGAACCCAAAGGAACTAAAAGTAGTAGTATTAACTTTCTTTTTATTATCTAGCCTAACAATAAGAGGATTTATTTTATCTAAACTAATTAACTAAACTAAGAATGCACAATAAGTAAATTGTGGAAATACTTTTAGGAAAACTGATTGATTTAGATAATACCCAAGGGAAATTCCACCTAGACTCCACTTGTTACTTGACTCTAAATAAGACGATTTATTCACTTGACTTGATCCGTAGAAATCCCTAATTTATATTATTATCTCTCTCGAGATTAACAACGTCTAACCCTAGGTTGATTAATTGAAATCTCTTTCTAATTAGAACCCCTAGTGTTGCATTAACTCGATCTATGGATTCCCTTATTAGGTTTAACCCTAATCCAGTAGATTTATGTCGCATTATGTCTAGGGGTGCAATCAACTCTGCTTAATTATGCTAGATCTACTCTTAGACAGGGACTTTTACTCCTCTGAATAAGTGCATCAAAACTTGAATCAATATCCTGGAATATTAAAACAAGAATTAAGAATATAAAAGTAAGAACAAATCAAGTATTTATCATATAATTCAGAAAATAATAACAAGACCAGTCTTAGGTTTCATTCCCCTTAGGTATTTAGGGGATTTAGTTCATAAGTGTAAAAGGAAACATCTTAGAATAGTAATAATAACAAAACATAAAGATAACCCAAAAACCCCTGAAGGAAATTGAAGGGAGATCTTCAGTCTTGAAAGAGAATCCGGCTTTTGAGATGGATCAATCGGCTTTCTTCGAGTAATTCCTTGCCTCCTACTCCGTGTGTGTCTTCTAGCTACCTCATGGGGTGTTTATATAGGCTTTATAATGCTTCAAAACCCTCAAGAGTGGCATTTTTTGAATAGAATTAGACTTGGGCCCGACAGGGACACGCCCGTGTGGCACGCCCGTGTGGGGTGGCTTAGGCCGTGTGAAAGTCTGCTAAATAGACACGGGCGTGTGGTCTACTCGTGTGAGGAAGTCCAGGCCGTGTTGATTTTCCACGTTAACCTATTTTCTCAGTTTTTGGCCTGTTTCTCGCTCTTTTTACTCTCATATGCTCACCTAAGTATAAAACATGAAATTAAAAGATTAAGAGCATCAAATTCCACAAATATAAAGATAATTCATCCAAAAATGTGCTAAGAATGAGATAAAAATATGTATACATTACGACCTATCAATCCCATATCCGGAAAAGTTGAAGAAAGACTGCATGGATGAACAATTTGGTAAATTTCTTGAACTTTTCAAACAATTGCATATTAATTTACCTTTTGTTTAAGCTATTTTGCAAATGGTCACATATGAAAAATTTTTAAAGGAGCTATTAACAAATAAAAGGAATTTTGAAGAGCTATCCAATGTGGAACTCAACAAGGAATGTTCAGCTATTCTCCAAAATAAACTGCCAACTAAGCTGAAATGTAACAGCCTAATTTTAGTGGTGTTAGGAACAGCGATTCGAGATCTCTAAATCTGATAAGTAAGTTTGAAAATTTAGTAGATTGATATTAATGAGTCAAGTGTGAATTTAGAAATATTTTTGAATTAGAGAATTATATGAATTTAAAAGAATTTATTAGGTCAAAGGGTTAAACACGAGGTATCGAGACGTTGAATCTTAAACCGAGCCATAAATATTTTTAGAAATATTTATGGAGTGTTATTGAGTTAGTATTAAAGTTTCGTTAGAAAATTTTTAACGTTTTAATAGTTAATTAATTTAAAAGGACTAAATTGTAAAAAGTGCAAAACTTGCAAAAGTAATTAAATAGCTTAAGTGTCTAATGAGGAAGGATTTAAAAGGAAATTAGACCCAAATCATTTGGGTTGGACAGTATGGGTATAGAAATGGACAAGAAAACAATGTGAACTAAGGACAAAATGGTAATTTGGTTAAAATTAAATATAAAACAAGTGACTAAATTGAAAAATCTAGAGTTCTCTTCATAATTTATCAGCCAAAACGCCATAGGAGGTTTGAAACAAGCTGGTTTTTTATATTTTTGCACCATGTGAGTTCAATTCTTGCTTTTTCTTTGTAATTTCTATATTTTGTGACTTTTACAATTAGGTCCACTTATTGAATTCATTAGTTTTTGATTCTGTGGGTAAAATTAAAAGTTACCATGGTTTAATTCTGAAAGTTTATGATGAAAAAACATGGATTTTAAGCTTTAATTTTGCTATGTGATGATTTTATTAAGTTATTTCAATAGAAATTGATTTTTAGGACCTAATTGTGAAAAAGTTAAGAATTAGTGTTGATTGAGAAAAATTAGCTCAAATGATGGGTTAATTGAATAGGGACTAAATTGTAAAAATTGTAAATTTTGGGATAAAAGTGTAATTTAAAAAATTTGAAGGGTATAGATTGTGAAGTGAATTATAAGTGAAACGAATACTAATGAATGAAAAAATTTTATATTATAGATCAAGAATCCAAAGAAGAACGTGGAAAGGAGAAAATTGTTGATTAGTACTTGAATTGCTTTAACTTCAATGATATTAGCCAAGTAAGTTCATATGGTTGAAATCTTATGATTAATTGTTAATATATAAATGATATAATGTTTTATTTATATAAATTTGCTATTGAATTATGAAAATTGTGATAACGTGAAAGTTGAAGTGGAAATTCAAATTAAAGGAAACGCAAAATTGAGTACATTCAATCAGTGATCAGTGCCGAATGGACGGATAAGACAATGGTTAAATCATGGAAAAGTGTGTAATGTAAGACCATTGTGGAGCTATGGCGTAGTGTGAAAGACCATAACTGAGATATAGTGTAATGGCCTAAATTCAAAGTTATTGGAACAGTGGTTTCGTAACCACAAATTCGATTTAAAAAGAAATTTATTTCAATATTTTTGCATAAAAATTGATATGATAGGAAAATTGTATGAAAATATTGATAGAAAAATTTTACCGATTTAGTGGTTAGTTAGAAAAAGAAATTATTGAAGAAATTGGGTAAAAACAAGGTATCGGGACCTCTATCTTGTAAAAGTGAGTCAAAAATAATTTTATAAATATTTATAAAATGTTAGTAATGTGGTATTAAAATTTCGTTAGGAAATTTAATGTTTGGGTAGTCAATTAAATGAAAAGGACTAAATTGTAATAGGTGTAAAAGTTGCTAGAATGATTAAATAGCTTAAGAGTTTAATGAGAAAGGATTTAAAAGGAAATTAGACCCAAAATTTATTATGGCTGGGCGGCAAGGGCATGAAATCAGTAGGAAAATTGATAAATTAAGGGAAAAATTGGAATATTGTAAAATTAACTAAATAAAGCTAGGACTAAATAGGAAATATCTAGATTTCTCTTCATTTCTCTTCAATTCCAGCAGCTAAAAACGCCATAGGAGGGTTTTATAAGTTGTTATTTCATAATTTTTGCACCAAGTGAGTTAATCCTTGCCTTTTTCTTGTAATTTTTGTGTTTCTAAGACTTTTACAACTAGCTCCTACTATTAAATTCATTAGTTTTTGATTTCATGGATGAAATTGAAAGTCACCATGGTTTAGTGCTGTAAGTTTATGAGGAAATAGAATGAAATTAAAGCTTTAATTTGTTTATGAGATGATTTTATTACGCAATTTTAATAGAAATTGATTTTTAGGATCTAATTGTGAAAATGCTTGGAATTAAAGTCTATTGCTGAAATTCTGATTCCTAAAGGTTGTAAACTAGTTTAAGGTGATAGAATAAAATGTTAATTGAGAAAAATCAGCTCAATTGAGAGGCTAATTGAGTAGGGACGAAATTATCATTTATTAAAAGCTTAGGGGAAAAATGGTAATAAACAGCTTGCACTAAAACAGTTTGGACAGTAGCAGTAGACTAACTTTGAAAAATCACCATAAATTGTATAAATTTAATTAGAAGATGAAAAAAAAATGGAATTAAATCTTATTGAGTCTAGTTTCTCATAGAAGAAATAGTGTAAGCAATGGATTTGTAAATTTTGAGATATAATGAATTTTGTGAGACAAGGTCAGAATGAATTTGGGTTCCCCTGTTCTGAATTTTAAAAATCATAAAAAATTGAATAAAAATAATTAGGGGCTTAAATTTATATTTATAGAATTATGAATGAGTCTATTTTCAAGATAAACAAATGGAAACATCATCCAAATTCTGTATGAAGAGATAATTAATTTTTAGTGAAGAAGGGTCAGAACTGTCAGACAGCAGAACAGGGGTGAATTTAAAGAATAAACTGTACTTATTGGCTAAACCAAAAATAATGAAAATTTTATGGTAATAATATATATGAGTCTAGTTTCAGGGAAAATTAACGGATCTTAATTTGGAGTTCCGTAGCTGAAGTTATAAATAATTTAGTGACTATGTCTCAAATAGACAGCTTTGAATAAACTATAAATAATAATAGTTGAATTATAGAGAATGTTGCATATGAACATGAAATGTATTAAATTGATAATTAAATTTATTTATTTAGATCTAGAAGATTCAAATACGAAGCTAGATCGAGGAAAGGAAAAAGTTCAGGATTAGTAGATTTTTTTTTGTTTACAAAACAAGTATCAAGGTAAGTTCGTGTAACTTGAATTATATTCTTAAATGCTTGAAATGTATGTTTTTGATATGAATATGATTTGAATGTTCATTATATGAAAATTTATGAAACATTGACATATTTGATAAAAGGGGAAGAAATCCCGGTTGAATGAAAGGAAAATTCAATGGATCTCTGAAAAGGAATTGACGGTAAAAAGGATCTAGCCCGGACGGGTGATCCTATCTTGATATAGTCCTCTCGAAGAATATATGTAAAATGGATTTAGCCGGACGGGTAATCCGAATTAGGTCTGAATTTAGCCTTGACTGGTAATTCGATCCAAGCTCATTAGAGTAATTGTCGCTGCGAGGATTTAGCTCGACCGGTAATCCCGACAATACTCTATGAGTTTATATTGCGGGATTTAGCTCGATCGGTAATCCCGCTACAAGGTTGAGGTTCGCGGGAGTGTGCTCTCTGAAATGGAAATGTGCGCACATGAATATGAATTGACGGACCAGGAATTGTACACTAAAAGTGTACCTCTGAAAATCTATCGAAATTCCAATAAATTCAACGAGATAAATATGAATAATAATAATAATAATAAGGGAATGGAAATCATGGTATTAATGAGCTCATCAATCATTGAATATATTATTGGTACATGGAAATTATTGTACTAGAATGTTGAGTTTGTGCATATTAGGGTAATAATGCATTGAATGGATATAAGAATGTTTATTGTATTGTATTGAAAATATTAGGTAAGTATAATTCTTGTTACACGAGCTTACTAAGCACGAAGTGCTTACCCCTTTTCCTTTTTCCCTGTTTTATAGTGTTAAGAGCTCGGAGGTCGGATTTGGTCAGAGACACATCACACTATCAACCTCAGGATTTCAGTATATAAAGAAACTTTATTTTGGAAATCAATGGCATGTATAAGCTAATAAAGTAAATGTTAACGTGAAATGAATATAAAGTTAGCCATTAGTATGGTTAACAAACCTGGTTTTGGGTATGTGATGACGTTATCTTATAAATATGCATGAATTTATCTTGAAAATATGTTGAATTGGTTTGGTTGAAGTGGATTGGTCTCGATTTAATATTGCAGGGAAGGTTAGATATTCATAAAGGGGCTATATTGAATATATAAAAAAAAATCGTAAACGCCGGTAATACCTCGTACCCTATTCCGGCAATAAATACGGGTAGGGGGTATTACATATAGCACAGTGAAAGTGAACATAAGATCATGATTAAATCATGACAGTTATATAATTGTGTGCAAGTGTAAGACCATAGCTAAGCCATGGCAAAGTGATAAAGTGTGCAACCATGGCAAGACCATGATAGAGAGTGTTCAAGATCAAAGTGAAATGAAGCATCAAGTGAACAACATACTCAATTTAGCAAGAAGTTTCCTAAATTTGATAAGAAATGGTAAGTGATAAATGAATTAAAGTGATAGAAATTAATTAGTTTTGATATTGAGCTCAATCAAGTGAATTAATCATTTGAGATTGTGATTGGCAGGAAATATTAGTGAAATGTTCTATTATTATTTTGAAAATATATCATGTTTGGTAAGATTTACTTTAGACCTATGAACTTACTAAGCTTCTATATGCTTACCTGTATGTGTTAATGTCTTTTGTAGATTGAAGTGAATTTGGAAGATCGGATCATCACAACGAGGCACACTATCCATATCATCTCTGGTAGGTCTTGTCATGTATTTAAAGGTTTATATGGCATGTATAGGAATTGAAAGAGTTAAACTTTGAAACAAGGTTATAAATGATACATAAGTTTATGTCTTATGCATATAAGAACTAGTGGTTCATAATAATTAATGAATGAAGTTAAAATAGTGAATTTATGTAAATTGAATTTTGTGATTGCTTATGATAGTTATAAAATTTGATTTTGGCTTGAATTGATTGTTTCATTGAGATATATTATTGCATGAATGTGTTTAGTGCAGGTTGGTTGTGTAAGGGTGGGAAAAGTGGCTTTAAAATGGCCTATTTTCATCCACACAGGTAGACACACGGGCATATGTCTAGGCCGTGTGTTACACACGGCCTGTCCCATGGGTATGTGTTTTGGCCGTGTGTCCTTTACACCTTAAAAATGAGAAACAGAATGCTTAGAATTGAGCACACGGTCAAAGACACGGGCCTATATCTCAGCCGTGTGGGTGACACGGCCTTGGACACGGGTGTGTTACATGGCCACGTGAAAACTGCACCTAATTTATGAAAATTAAATTAACCATACGGCCTAGCACACAAGCGTGTGATTTGGCCGTGTGACCTAAATTTCTTCATGCCATTATAAGTCAGAGAGTTACACGGGTTAGGAACACGGTGGTATGAGCCACATGGCCTAATCACACGGGCGTGCCTCTAGACCACATGGGCGTGTGGGCATTACATATAAGGAAAATTTTGTAAATTTGTGAAAAATTCTTAGGTTTTCTGATTTAGTCCCAAATCGTTTGTATTGTTCATATTGGGCTTTGAGGGTCCATTTAAGGGACTATATGATTATTATCGAATATGAGTAGTAATTTTTGGCTCGATTTGATTGTAAACTTTGGTAATACTCTATAACCCTGTTTCGGCGATGGATACGGGTTAGGGGTGTTACATGAAAGATCCAAGAAGTTTTACTATTCTCTGTTTTATTGGTAGTTTAAACATTGAGAAAGCATTAGCTGATTTGGGTGCTAGCATTAATTTGATGCCTTATAAAATGTTCAAGCAACTTGGTCTTGGGGAACCAAAGCCCACTAGGATGAGTATTCAATTGGCTGATAGATCTGTTAAATATCCTAAGGGTATTATTAAAGATGTACTTGTAAAAGTAAATAAATTCATATTCCCTATTGATTTTGTTGTGCTTGACATGTATGAGGATGTTGAGGTGCCTTTAATTTTGGGTCGCCCCTTTTTAGTTATTGCTAGGGTTATCACTGATGTGGGTGATGGTAAACTTGTGCTTAGGGTAGGTGATGAGGAGATTTTTTTTAAAAGAAAATCTATGATACTATGTGATTCTCTTGAGAACAAGATGATTTCTGTTATTTTATTGACTTTATTGATATGTTATTCAAGATTCATTACAGGAAATCATTCATAGGGACACGTTGCAACTGTGCCTTATTCAAGGAGATGAGGTAGATGGCGATAATGCTGTAATGAGTAAGATGAAAATTTATTTAGACTCTAATGAGTCTTCTCTAAGACAGATAAATTATGTGGACATTGAGGTAAGTAAGGAATTAAAATTAAAACCCTCTATTAAAAAACCTCCCAAATTGGAACTGAAGCAATTACCAAATCATCTAGAATATGCATTTCTTGGAGACAATTCTACATTACTGGTGATTATTGATTCATATTTACAACCAAATGAGAAAGATGAGTTATTGCAAGTGCTGAAGGAACATAAAAGAGCTATAGCCAGGAAGATTTCTGACATTAGAGGAATCAGTCCTTCTTTTTGCACCCATAAAATTTTAATGAAAGATGAGTACAAACCATGTGTGCAAGCTCAAAGAAGCTTAAATCCTAACATGAAGGAATTTGTTAAAGCTCAGGTAATTAAACTTCTAGATGCTGGAGTTATTTATCTTATTTCTGATAATACTTGGGTGAGTCCTGTGCAGGTTGTACCTAAGAAAGGAGGTACGACTGTTGTAGCCAACGAGAAGAATGAGTTGATTCCAACGAGAATATTCACAGGATGGAGAGTTTGTATTAACTATAGGAAGTTGAACAATGCTATGAGGAAAAATCATTTTCCTCTACCACTCATAGATCAAATATTGGAGAGATTATCTGGTTACATGTATTATTGCTTCATAGATGGACTCTCTCGAAGAATGCCTTTTGGATTGTGTAATGCTCATGGTACTTTTCAACGTTGCATGTTAGCCATATTTGATGAGATTTTTGAAGACATTATGGAGGTATTTATGGACGACTTCTCGGTATTCAGTAACTTTTTCCATCTTTGTCTTAGAATTTTAAAATGAGTTTTAATGAGATGTGAGGAAACAAACCTTGTACTTAATTGGGAAAAATGTCACTTCATGGTTCAAGAAGAGATTTGGGCCATAAAATTTCTAGTAAAGGGATTGAGGTTGATAGAGTGAAAATTGAAACCATCGAAAAATTGCCTCCCTCTAGTTCAATTAAGGTTATTTGAAGCTTTTTAGGACATGCTGGGTTCTATAGAAGGTTTAATAAAGATTTTTCTAAAATAGCTAAGCCTTTAACTAATTTGCTAGAAAAATCGATTTTAGTTAGGAATGTTTAGAAGAATTTAATACTCTTCAGGAAAAGTTAATTAATGCCCTGATTATGGTTGCACCTAATTGGAATTTACCCTTTGTACTAATGTGTAATGCGAGTAATTTTGCAGTAGGTGCAGTTATTAGATAGCGAAGAGACAAGCATTTTCAGCCAATCTATTATGCTATCAAGACTTTGACAGATGCACAAGAAAATTACACTAACACAAAAAAAGAATTGCTAGCTGTGGTTTTTGCATTCAATAGATTTAGACCATATTTAATATTATCTAAAGTTGTTGTTTACACTGATCATTCAGCTCTTCACTATCTTCTAACTAAATCGGATGCAAAACCTCAACTTATAAGGTGGATTCTATTATTGCAAGAGTTTGATTTGGAAATCCAAGATAAGAAGGGAGCTGAAAATCTTGCATCAGATCACCTTTCCAGACTAGAAAATCCACATCTTAAGGAGATTAATGAGAATCAGAGATGTAACACCATTAACCCCATCTCGTTACCGGAACAAGATTATAGAGTATTAACAATCATTACAATACATTGCACATAAACAAGTATAAATGCAATATTATCCATTTAAATATAACTTTAATGGGTCCACGGTACTTTACAAGTGTAATTAAAACAAACCGAGATTCGAACGGAAGCTTAGGAAATTTTTCGTGAAATTTTAAATTTTCTTCTTTTGAACAGTACCACACGCCAATGTGGCTAGTTTAACATGCTCGTGCGGCTTGGGACACTCTCGTGTCCTCAACCCGTGTACAACACTGACTTTTAAACACAACCATGACACACATCCTTGTGACCTGCCCGTGTACTAAACTGACTTTAAGACACGGCCGTGGCAACCAAGGCACACGCCCGTGTAGTAAATTGATTGTAACAATTTAAGTGCAGGGGATACACGACCTAACAACATGCCCATGTGCAAGCAGTGTGTCTCACACGGCCTGGTCACACGCCCGTGTGACAAACCATGTGAACTCAAAATGAACATTGTATTTTAAAATTTACAAATCCTGCAAACTGTAGACAACAATGCATTTCAAAATTTTTCCATTCAATCAGTCCAAACATGAATAAACATACTTATGACATCCTAGGTACATGCCATTACTGATAATTAATTTGCTTTACCTCATTGAATTTGGGATCAGCTTGGGATGCTGATTCAACGGTCTAGCTTTATTCTATCCTGCGTATGGAAACAAACCATACACTGAGTATGAACTTAGTGGTGCCTCTATAATCCGAACACTTAATAATGTAAAAAAAAATATTACAAACTTTTAAAATCATATAACAAACTTAATAGTATAATTGTTCGATATCTTTAAATAATAATCAACTATTTACTTTTCAATCAGTAATCTATTTTAATCCAACTTCTATATCACCAATATCTTTCAATATCAATCAATTTATCAATATCGTTCAAGAACAATCAATTATTCTTTAATAATCAGTTTTCAATATATATATATTTACAATTAACTTTGAATAATAAGATTATTCACCTTTCATACAATATTCAGTACTATTCTATTTCAATAACAGTCAATATTCTTTAGTAACAATCAATTGATCTTTATTGTTCATTATCGACCAGTCATCAGTATTAATCAGTTATTCAGTAATAGTTATTTATTCAGTAACAGTCAGTTATTCAGTACCTTTATTTTCCCCTATTAACATCACTCGGACTTAGACAGATACACAGATCCAACCTACACACCGGGGATAGTATACAGTGTTTCATCGGCCAGAGCCGGAATACACCTTAATGGTAACAGTAACAATAACAGTAGTGGTACACAGAGTACCTCATCGAAACAAATTGAAACGATAATATATGATCGGTAGGAGTACCTCTTGAACGAATCCGAATACGATCATGAGTTGTAACACCCCAAACCTGGCCCAGACGTTATGACCGGATTCGACATGCCACATCAAAGCGTTCAAAACATTTTATATTGTTGATCCAGAAAAACTTGCTTAGTGTTTTAAAAGATAATTTCATTATAGGTTAAAGTGAATGGAAGCTGTGCACCAGATAGGAAATCGAAAAAGAGGTGGTGAGTCCATCGGACTGCTTAAGTACCAAGCTCTCTTCGGATCCAATCCTAGACATGCATACTGCCATTGCCACACCTTAACGTCATGGATATTTCTAGGAAACCGATTTGATTAAGTCATTTTTAGGAAAAGTGATTAATTTTGGAAAATACTTTCATTGCAGAAGCTTTGCTTGTTGTCGTGTTATTTTGAAATCAATTGTTGTTTTTGAAAACGCGCCCTAAAGCTATCCAATTTCAACAGTTAAAATAAGTAATACCTATCTTAGTAATACATATTAAAACCATCAAAAATAATTAAGCGCCTTATTACATTTAAAACCCAAAACTTCAAACGTAAATAAAAGGATGTCCAGTTCACGGAAGAAAATCAAACTTTCGAGCGGGTGGCCACTCCAATTCCCTCATTACTCCAAGCCCACTACGGTTGGGCATTACTGCGTGGATGAAAATAAAAGGGTGAGTTTGGGAAACTCGATGTGTAAATTAACCCAACCATAGCCTATATCACTCAAACCACGAAATAGAATAAGTTGGCCTTAGCCGAATGCAATTTAGAATAAAGCCCATAGGCACATAATGAGCGAGCAGATATTACATGTTTATGCAAAACCCAACCTGATTCATCCATAACACCCCTGCATCAGCCTTACACCATGTGGGAGACTACTTGACCCACCCAACCGCTACACACCACGTAAATCGCAATGAGGTCGCCGGATATTGTGACGAAGTCACCAACATGATATTGTGGCGAGCCACCAGATCGAATAATTGTGGCATAGCCACCAGATGAATATATGTGGCGAGCCACCAGATCGATAATTGTGGCATAGCCACCAGGACGCTTCCTCCATAGTATAACCCAAGTCCCCATGCAATGATATATAATCATGGCATACATCATACGTAATCGATCGTCATGCTTTTCACCAAAAGTAACCCTAGGGGTATAATGGTAATTTTGCATACATAGGGGTATCAAGTAATTTAACTATTCTTAAGGTTTTCATACATAACATAGCCATTTACGTACGATCAGAAACACTTACAGCGTTTTCTTAAAAATTTGGGCCGTTGGCCCATTATCCCGCTTTTGGCCCATTAAGCCCAAAATATCGAAATGCATGTAATCGCGACTCTGCGGTCTTATCACTTTAATTTACCATATACATCAAACTATTAATCTCATGAGCATTCACACACTCGCAAGATCTCAAAATACCGGCTTTTTGGCATTTCGGCTTTTCGGCTTGTGCCGATCTAGTCTATAAGAGGGTGTTAGTTACACACCTGCTTGCGACGATATCTTGTGAGATCCACACACGAACCGCCTACAATTGGATTACTAACACGTTAATCTAACTATTCAAATACAAACTACGTATTAACCCCTTACAATATTCGGCCAACCACACCTACAGATCATAGTAAGCTTATAAGAAATCAATAAGCAACTCATTAACAATTTTTTGTCAATGTTTACCACATAATCATAATTTCACTGCAAGCTGTCTTCCTGAGAAACAGTCACTAAATTATTTATAACTGGAGCTACAAAACTCCAAATTAAGTGCCATTAATTTTCCCTGAAAATAGACTCATATATCTTCTATCCATAAAATTTTCAGAATTTTTAGTTTAGCCAATCAATACCAGATTTTTCTAAAAGTTTTCCCATGTTTCACTGTTTGACTAATCTGACCACTCTTCATTACGAATCAAATTTCTCATTGTAAAGAATTCAAAATATGTTCTCGTTTATTTCATTTGAAACTAGACTCATTAAGCTTTAATTACATAATTTATTCAGCTTCTAATTCATCTCCCACAATTTATGATGATTTTCCAAAGTCACATTACTGCTGCTATCCCAAACAGATTTATTACCAAATTCACTCTTTCACACATAACTTGCATGCATGTTATTTAAACATGTATATCACCAATCAATCATCACATATCTATGAATTTACTTAAGTATAATCTCTATTTCATCATTTTAAAGCACAACATGTTAGCCGATTTTTCCCTTTAGCATCTAAGGCACATGCATGCTCATTTGTTTGGCTCAACTTCACCTATCTTCCATTTTTCATCAAAAGAACATGAAACAACAACCATTTCCTTCATTTTAATTCATTACTAAATGCTCACAACACAACTAAAAACCAAAATATGCTTCAAGAGTTAAGGTAGAATCAAGAAGAACTCATGAACATCAAGATAGAAGCAAACTACCATGAACTTACCTTCAATTTTCTTCCCCAAGTGACCGAACATTCAAGAGCTTTCTCCTCTCCTTTCTCTTCTCTAACTTTCGACTATGATGAACAAAGATGGACAAAACTTTGTTCTTTTCACCCCTTTTTCTTTTAATAAATTTAATTCTTTAATACAAAAGATATGAAATGCCCATCATGGAACATTTACCTAAACCATTATCATGGAACATTTACCTAACCCATTATCATGGAATATTTACCTAATCCATTATCATGGAACATTTACCTAACCCATTATCAATTTGTACCATGAATTATGGATATCAAGTGCTCATATTGTCTACAACAACATGATGGCTGGCCACTTCATGTAAAATGAGAGGTTTGTCATGCAAATCCTCCTATTTTGCACTCCTATTTATTTGGCCACTTCAATTTAGCCTATAGCATTTTCAAACATTTCCACATAGGTCCTATTTCATAATTTCACCCCCTTTTTCTTAAAGAACAAAAATTAACTAAAATTGCTGGGTTCTATCTTAAGCTTGGGCCTTCTAGAGGCCCACTAACATAATTAAACCTATGCCAACATTCACAGAATTCCCGAAAATTGGGGCGTTACAACTCTACCCTCCTTAAAGAAATTTCGTCCTCGAAATTTACCTGATCCAACTAGTTGAGGGTATTGTTGACGCATAGTCTTTTCTCGATTCCCAAGTAGCTTCTTCCTTCCATGATTACGCCAAAGTACTTTCACTAACGGGATGATTTCCTTCGAGAACCTTAACATCCGGAGCCAATATTTGCACAGCTCCTCCTCAAAGGTCAAATCGATCGAACTTCAATTTCGCAGCAATGGCGGGACATGAGCGGTCAGACGATAACGCCCTAACATGGAGACGTGAAAACATCGTGAATCATGTCTAACTCGAGGCAATTCAATCGATAAGCCACTTGGGCCTACTCGCTTCAAAACCCGATAAGGCCCAATGAACCGCAGACTCAACTTGCCCTTCTTCATCAACCTTAATATCTTCTTCCAAGGAGAAACCTTTAAGAAGGCCATATCACCCATCGAGTACTCAATCTCCTTACGCTTCAAATTTGCATACAACTTTTCCTATCGATGCTTCTTTAACCGGTCCCTAATTATTCGACCTTATCCTCGATGATCGCCTACCAACTCGGTCCAAGAACTTGTCGCTCTCCTAGTTCGGTCCAACAACTAGGTGTACGACACCTTTGTCCATACAGTGCTTCATATGGTGCCATTCGAATACTCGCCTGGTAACTTTTATTGTACGCAAATTCTGCCAATGGCAAGTAATTCTCCCAACTACCTCGAAAGTCAATCACGCATCCCCTTAACATGTCCTCTAGAATCTGAATAACTCTCTCTGACTGACTATCAGTTTGGGGATGGAAAGCCGTACTAAAGTTCAATCGCGTCCCCAATGCCTCATGCAACTTTTACCAAAACTGAGATGTGAATCTGGGATCCCGGTCAGAGACAATTGAAACTGGGACTCCATGAAGTCATACAATCTTTGCCACATACAGCTTTGCTAACTTTTGAAGCGAAAAGTCAGTACGTACAGGTATGAAATGGGCTAATTTGGTCAACCTATCCACAATCACCCACACCGAGTCTTTCTTTGATGGTGTCAAAGGCAACCCACTCACAAAGTCCATGGTTACCCTCTCCCACTTCCAAAGTGGTATCTTCACCGGGTAATGTCCGTCCGGAAGGTAATTGATGCTCACTTTCACTTGTTGGCATGTCAGACATTTTCCTACAAACTCACATACTTCTTGCTTATGTCCAGGCCACCAGTACAATTCTCGCAAGTCGTGATACAACTTATTCCCTCCAGGATGCATGGCACATAGTCCCCCATGAGCTTCCTTCAATATTGTCTGCCTTAAATCAGAGTCCCTCGGAACACAAATTCTTCCTTGGAAACACAGAACTCCATCACCATTTAAACCGAACTCAGAAGTTTCCCCTTTCTTAACTTGTTGAAAACGAGCAACCAAAGACTCATCTTCCAACTACTTTTCCTTAATCTGGTCCACCTAGGTTGGCCTTACTTGCAATTCAGCCAACAAACTGCCATCATCATACAAACTCAAACGAGCAAACATTGCTCTCAGATCAGATACGATTTTATGACTTAAAGCATCGTCTACCACATTAGCCTTGTCTGGGTGACACTCGATCGAACAGTCATAATCCTTAAGCAACTCAATCCATCTCCTTTGCCTAAGGTTCAGCTCCTTCTGAGTCAACAAATACTTAAGACTCTTGTGGTCTGTGTATATAATACACCTCTCCCCGTACAAGTAATGTCTCCAAATCTTAAGTGCAAATATCACTGCCGCCAACTCCAAATCATGAGTAGGATAGTTCCCTTCGTGAGGTTTAAACTGTCGTGATGCATATGCAACCACCTTACCCTCCTGCATTAACACACAGCCCAAACCCACGTGTGATGCATCACTGTACACAGTAAAATCCTTCCTAGACTCCGGCTGAATCAACACAGGTGCTTCAGTTAGAACTTTCTTCAACTTCTCAAAAGCTCCCTGTTGCTTCTCAGTCCATACAAATGATTCTCCTTTCCTTATGAGTTTTTTCAGGGGTACTGCCATAACAGAAAAACCTTCCACAAACCTTCTGTAGTATCCTGCCAGTCCTAGGAAACTCCGTATTTCCGACACCGTCCTAGGTGGCTTCCACTCCAAACTTGCTTCAATCTTTCGAGGGTCCACCTTAATCCCTTCGGTAGAGACCACATGTCCTAAGAAGGTTACCTCCCTCAACCAAAATTCACACTTGTTGAACTTTGCGAAGAGTTCCTTCCCCCTTAACACTCGCAGCACTATACGGAGATGCTCATCATGTTTCGCTTCAGTTTTCGAATATACCAGGATATCATCAATGAAGACGACTACGAATCGATCCAAGAATGGTTGGAACACCGATTCATCGATCCATAAATGCTGCAGAACGTTAAATCGGTCAAATGGCATAACCAAATACTCGTAATGACCATACCGAGTCCTGAATGCCGTCTTATGGATATCCGCCTCCTTAACCTTTAATTGATGATATCCAGATCGGAGGTCGATCTTAGAAAATACAGAAGCCCCTCTAAGCTGGTCAAACAGTTCGTCAATCCTTGGCAGTGGATACCTTTGACAATTATTCAAATATCATTTTTCTTTTTCACAGATAGAGATGATTCCAATTCAAATATATAGAAATTCTATCCCATTTCCATTCTGATTTCATCATTGACTGTAACAGTTCTGAATTCTTCAGTATAACTTTTATTTCTAAATAGTAGACAATAATCAAATCCAATCTAAAATTTTAATCAAAAGACATCTGTATACTATACACACTTAATTGGTATCTTGTTATCATGTTTCTGAACTTTGTAGGTCTGCTGTAGAAAAGTCAGTTTAACTTTTATCTCAACCAAAATTGAGTCATCTTCAAATGATAACAGTCAGATGTTCATAGCTTACAACACAAAACAAAGCATTCAATTCTGAGTGTACATACCTCCATTTATTTTTCCTGGATGATACTCAATTATCAAATCATGATCCTTTAGTGCAAGGACAATAGCTACCACTTCCGAATCATGTGTTAAATAATTCTTCTAATGTAATTCTAACTTTCCAAAACATAATTCATTAGTTTTCTTTCTTGCATCAAAACACTGCTATCCTTGTAAATCACAAGTTTCTTCACCGGATTTCAGACTAAACCAGAACTAGTGCTTCAGTTAACTGAACTTTGAACTAATCAGAACCTTGCTAACGTCTATCAGATCATTCCAATTCAACATCTTTCTGTAATAACCATATCATCCAAAAACCCCTTTTTCGAATTTTTGATAATAACTGACTGGTTTCAGAAAACTTCTGATTTCAGATATACTTTTCAATATCATTTCAAGCACAAGATCTATACCATATTCAGCTTCTTCAATCAACAGTAGTTCGGGTAACTCTTTTGGAAACACATCAGAATTCTCTCGCACTATTGCCACTGATTTAAACCTTAACTTGAATACTTTAATATTCAATACATAAGTAAGGTAAATACCATGACCCCTTTCCGGCATATGTCTGTGTTGGCATGTTCAATATCACAATAGGTAAATCATTTAATCTTCTCTGATTCAAAACAAAACATTTCATCATCGTAACTTCGCAATATAATATACTTCTGCTTATAATTTACCACAGCATCATGTAGAATTAACCATTCCGTTCTCAAGATCACATCAAACAGTAATAACATCAATTCAAACAGAAAATAGTATCCTAGTATCATTATCAGACAGTTCCTGTAGATCTTATCAGCCAATAAATATTGATCCAGAAAATTTGATATTTCCATCATAATTCAGTGAACTCAATAGGCAAGTCTTTAACAAATACTGAATTCATGAAATCATACAAATACATCAAACCAATATGAATTTAAAATAATCATATTAGTTTCGATAAAGAAAAAAATACATGTAATGACATCCAGTAGAGAAATATCTTTTTATATTCAGTTAACATATGTCTTGGCAGATGTTCATTCTCCAAATTTTCAGTAAAGTCCTTTGTCACGCTTCGATTATCACTCGTATTTTCGGAGTTACAGAGTAATCTACCTCTGGTAGCTATGTTACTCGGTCTTGAAATCTAAATAATATCTTTTTCAATTTTCTTTGAGCAATCTCTAAGATAATAATCAAAAGAATCATATCCCACTCTCTATTATACATTCTTTGGCTTTATGTCCTCATTTAAACCGTCTTCAAACAATTTGTACCATACAGTCTCTGTCAAAATACATCCTCTAATATATTTATTCAATCACACAAATTCCCTTTGAATACAGTTATAGTCATATAACTCTATCTAAGCTTTAGGAATTCTTTACATCTCTGATCAAGAAATCTCTGACTGTTATATATTTCTTTCAGAACTCGTTTCGAAAAATTTCCAAATAACCCTTTCTTAATTACAACATAAATCAATATTTTCCACCACTGATAAGCTGAATCTTTTAACAGAAATATCATTCCTTTCTAACATTTAATCAGTGAACAGAACAATTCATTGACAATCCTGATAATATTCTCTAACCAGATTTCAGTTCTTTTAAGATCATTTCCAGCTGAAATTCTCAATTCTTCCACACTATATTTATGGAGTATTAACAATAGGTAACTTAATTGTTCAAACAGACTCTGTTCCTTGAAGCATTTCGGGAACCGATTGAGAAACAGGAGGGATAGATGTCGTAGCAGATACAGTTTCTTTCTACTCACTAAAGAGCATCAGTTACAGTTCTAAATAATTATGTATCATTTTTTTTTTATTATTTCATCAATCAACATTCAGTAATCATTTATTCATTGAGTTAATACTTAACATACCGATTCAATTTCCATTTAATTCACGAGACTATTCGTCTCCAGTATACATTTCGTAATCAATACCATCGATATGTTCATCTAACATTTTCAACTATAAAACAGTACCAAACAAATATATCAGCATCTGATCCTGACTCAATTTCGACTCAATTATGTCATGTACCTCTAGACTCAATTTCGAGTTCGATTTTTATGAGAATCGACTAAACCGGTTAGCTCTGACACCACTAAATGTAATACCTTTAACGCCGTCTCATTACCAGAACAAGATTATAGAGTATTAACAGTCATTACAGTACATTTGCACATAAACAAGTATAAATGCAATATTATCCATCTAAATATAACTTTAATGGGTCCATAGTACTTTACAAGTGTAATTAAAACAAACCGGGATTTGATCAGAAGCTTTGGAAATTTTTTGTCCAATTTTAAATTTTCTTCTTTTGAACAGTACCACACGCCCGTGTGGCTAGTTTAACATGCCCGTGCGGCTTGGGACACGCCCTTGTCCTCAACCAGTGTGCAACACTGACTTTTAAACACGACCATGACACACGTCCGTGTGACCTGCTGGTGTACTAAACTAACTTTAAAACATGACCGTGGCAATGAAGGCACACGCCCGTGTACTAACTTGGTTGTAACAATTTAAGTGCAGGGGACACACGGCCTAACAACATGCCCATGTGCAAGCCGTGTGTCTCACACGGCCTGGTCACACGCCCGTGTGACAAACCTTGTGAACTCAAAATAAATGTTGTATTTTAAAATTTACCGATCCTGCAAATTGTAGACAACAATGCATTTTAAAATTTCTCCATTCAATTAGTCCAAACATGATTAAACATACTTATGACATCCTATGTACATGCCATTACTGATAATTAATTTGCTTTACCTCATTGAATTCAGGATCGGCTTGGGATGCTGATTCAACGGTCTAGTTTTATTCTATCTTGCGTATGGAAACAAACTGTACGCTGAGTATGAACTTAGTGGTGCCTCTATAATCCGAAAACTTAATAATGTAAAAAAAAATATTACAAACTCTTAAAATCATATAATAAAGTCAATAGTATAATTGTTCGATATCTTTAAATAATAATCAACTATTTACTTTTCAATCAAGAATCTATTTTAATCCAACTTCTATATCACCAATATCTTTCAATATCAATCAATTTATCAATATCGTTCAAGAACAATCAATTATTCTTTAATAATCAGTTTTAATATATATATATTTACAATTCACTTTGAATAATAAGATTATTCACCTTTCATACAATATTCTATTATTCTATTTCAATAACAGTCTATATTCTTTAGTAACAATCAATTGATCTTTGTTGTTCATTATCGGTCAGTCATCAGTATTAATCAGTTATTTAGTAATAGTCATTTATTCAGTAACAGTCATTTATTCAGTAACAGTCAGTTATTCAGTACCTTTATTTTCCCCTATTAGCATGACTCGGACTTGGATGGATACACGGATCCAAACCCACACACTGGGATAGTATCTGATGTTTCATCGGTAGGAGCGAATACACCGTAATGTAAACAAAGAATAAAGATAAAGATGGCGATTACATAGAGTACCTCATCGGAACAAATCTGGAACAGTAATAGTAACATTCAGGTACAGAGTACCTCTTCGGAACGAATCCGGAATAGTCATAGTAGTCGACACATATAGTGTCGCATCGACACACAGTCGGAATATCCCTGAAAACTTCCAATCCTGTGGCATGCCAATTATATCCGATCAGCCCGACACTGTTAATAGGGTATTCAGTAAACTTTCAAATTTTCAATTTCATTCGTGATTTAATTTCAATTCAATTTAATACATTTTTCCGTATCAATCTACATGCAATTCAGTTGCAATACAATATACATTTTGATTCATTTCAATAATCATAAAACTCAATAATGCTTACCTTAATTACTTACCATAACATTCAATCAAAATATAATAATTAACAATTAAATTTCACTTTTTAATGCATCACTCTATACATTAAATAATAAATTCAACAATTAAATAATAAGTTCGGATTATAGAAACACAAACCGTGATTTCTGAGCTAACCCTCGTCGACCTCGTCTTTCCTCGCTTAGCCGAGATTTTCTGGCACAACGCTAGCTACAGAAATTAATTAAAAATTATCAATACACTACCATTCAATTTTCTCATTGAATATTTCAAATTTTTTTCATCTTTTGCCTAAATTCCAATTTAGTCCCTAAACCGAGACTAACTTTTATTCTTCACATTTAACTCAATATTTTCATTCAATTTTCGCATTAAACTCATTTCAGCCCTTTAATTTCACCATAGAACCATAATTTTGAAATTTATTTAATTTAGTCCCTACTATTCAAAACTTATGATTTACTTTACAATTCAATCCTTATTTCACTTCTAACTTGAAATTCTATCAATTTAACCCCTAATTCATCATTTTATTCAGCATGAATAATATCTAGAAATCTAATAACCTTCAAAATATCAACTTAATTTCGTCAAAACTTTGTTCTAAAACTTCTAAAACATCAAAATTAAGTAAAAAAGGGCTTGATTGACTTACCAATTTAAACTTCAAGCTCCAAATCCCTAGTTTTCCCTTTTTCTTTTCTTTTTCTTTTCTTTCTCCCATTTTAGTTTCATATTCTGTTCTTTCTATTCTTTTCTTTCTTTTGTTTCTTTATTTAACTATTATAATATTATATTATTACTAAATAATACTTATTTATTATTTATATCTGTATATTATTAGTACATATGTATCCATATATGACCATACACTTGTCTTTTATTTATTATACTTTATATTATTATATTTTTATTTATAATTATTATTTCTTAAATAATAAGCGAATATATATACATATATATATACATACATTTGTACCAATTAAAATAATACACATGTATTTATACTTACCACACACTTGTGCATAAGGTTTATTTGCTAATTTAGTCCTTTGACTTTTCTTTATTCTATAATTAAGCTTTTACACTATATTCAATTTAATCCTTATACCTAATTAACCTTAATTTAAGTTAATTCACTTAATTAAACTTGAATTATCCACTCACTTAACTTCATAAATATTTTTAATAAATATTTACGAATCCATTTTTCAGAAACGACAACCCGAAAATGCACTTTTTTGATAACTGTAAAATTTGGGTCATTACAAGATAAATGACTAGTTTCCTGAGGAACAACTCTTGGTTATAACCGATTTTAAAATCCCTTGGTTTATGGGTATCGCAAATTACTTGGCTGCTAACATCCTACCGAAAAGGTTGACACATCATCAAAAGAAGCGATTCTTTACCGATGTGAAAAATAATTTTTGGGAGGCCCTTTTTTTTGTATGTGTAGATTAAGTAATTTGAAGATGTGTTACAAAATCAGAAGCGAGTAGATCTTGGAACACTGTTACTCAAGATCAACAGGAGGACATTACAGTGGGATTAAGATGACACATAAAACACTTGAATGATGTTTTTATTGGCCCACACTGTTTAAGAATGCTAACAGGTTTGTTGCTTCTTGTGATAGATGCCAGAGAACAGGTAATATTTCTAAATGTGATGAAATGCCTCAAACTTATATGCTTTCATGTGAAATTTTTGACGTTTGGGGCTTTGACTTCATGGGCCCATTTCCTAGCTCTTTTGGTAATAAATACATTCTGGTAGCAGTTGATTATATGTCAAAATGGGTAGAAGCCCAAGCTTTACCTACTAATGTTGCTAGAGTGGTAGTTCAATTTCTTAAAAAGCTCTTTTCTCGGTTTGGAACACCTAGAACGATTATTAGTGATAGGGGTACACATTTTTGTAACACTCAATTTGATAAAGTCCTTAAGAAGTATGGAGTGCATCATAGAACAGCTACCCCTTATCACCTTCAAACTAGTAGGCAAGTTGAAGTTGCGAATCGATAACTCAAACGCATCCTAGAAAAAACTGTAGAGTCAAATAGAAAGGATTTGGCATTAAAAGTGGATGACGCTCTATGGGCTTATAGGACTGTATATAAAACACCCATAGGAACATCTCCTTACAGATTTGTATATGAAAAGAGTTTTCATTTACCACTTGAACTAGAGTACAAAGCATTCTGGGCAATAAAATTTCTAAACTACGATCTTAAACTTGCAGGTGAGAAGAGATTGATGCAGCTAAATGAGTTAGATGAATGGAAAGTTAATGTTTATGAGAACTAGAGACTATATAAAGAAGCGACAAAGCGATGCCACGATGCTCGTTTGAAGCAGCCCAAACAATTTATAGTTGGGGATCTTGTCCTTTTGTACAATTCAAAGTTCAAGTTGTTTCCTGGAAAGCTGGAATCAAGATGGTCAAGTCCATTCGTAGTTTAAACCGTTTTTCCATATGGTAACCCATCTGACATATGACACATTCAAGGTAAATGAACGTCGACTCAAACTTTATAGTGGTGATAATTTAAGAAATGAAAGAGAGGAGCTTTGGCTCCGCGAACCATCGTAATCATGCACACAAGGTAAGTCGAGCATAAAATTTAAATAAGCGCTTCTCGAGAGGCAAGCTGAATAACTAACTTTTGCTAATCCTTTTAATTCTATTTCATTCTTATTTAAAATCTTAAATTAAAAAAAAATGTTTTTGACCCACATGGCCTGGACACACAGGCATGTCCTTGGCCGTGTGCATTAGAGAGCAATCGACAGTGAGTTACATGGCTTGACGACATAGCTATGTGACCCACATGGCTTGGACACATGGGCGTGTCCTTGGCCGTGTGGATCCTGGGACTTATTTTTTAAAAAATCTGACTGTTACACTATTTAAAATGGTCCGTACAGCAGTGTGGCACATACGGGCATGCCCTAGGCTATGTAAACCCTAGAGCTAATTTCAATTTTATTTCAAGTTAGAGAGCTACACGGGCAAGAGACACGACTGTGTGTGGGCAAGACACGGCCGAGCCACATGGACGTGTGGCCTCTCACACGGGTATGGGAGAAGCGAAGGAGATCACACACGGCTGTACGATATGACCATGTGGCACACACAACCTGTACACACGGGTGTGTCTGAGGTCGTGTGAAGACTGGCTCATATTTTGAATTGCACACGGGCTGGAAAGATCCACACGGACGTGTGGTCTAACATGGGCCTCACACAACCGTGTCACCTTTAAAACCTAGCCCCTTTTTCCTTTTGTTTGCCTTCTTCCTCTCCCAATAACAAACCCTAGTCGCCGCTCTTCAATATCCCAAAGCCATCAACCGCCATTCACTTCATCCATTCGACCACCGTCATCCCCTCACCTTTTGTGCACATCCTCTCGCGCTTGTAACCTTTTGTCCCATATCCCCCAACAACAACGACCCACACTCGATCCCATCCTCACTGTATGACCCTCCCATTTTTCTCTGACCTCCTCCGCTATCTGCACTCTTCCCCCTCCAAAGCCTCATCTCCCTTCCTTCCTATCACCATGGCCACCTTTATCCGATTTTATCTTTCCCATTCTCATTCATCACGCCAGCCTCGCACCGCTGACCGGCCTGCCTTATCACCCACTGCCGCGTACACTGCAACCATCCCCCAAACGTCACCGTTTGATCTTTAACCTTTTCTTTTTATTTATTTATTTATTTTATTCTTATTTTTAATATTTATTCATTTACTGTTATTATTATTATTACTATTGTTTATTTTTATTTTTTAGTCTTCTTATTACATAGCATTTTTTCTCACTAACATTGATTATTCTTCTTATTATTAGTCTTATTAGTGTCCATTATTTGATTTTAAGATTTTGTTTGCTATTTGTCCTATTAGTTTTTCTTCTTGTTCCTATTATTTTTAATTCTTTTTAGTACTATTAGTGATTTTTATTTCGATTCTTGGTTTTATGTAATTTTTATTCATTGAATAGTAGACATTGAATTTGATTCTTATTGTGTGGATTATTGGAGTATCCCTATTGTATAAATTCTTTCGATGATGATATGTGGTTGTTCTATTTTCTTTTAGGAACATAATGACGAACACACGAAGTAAGTCTAAGGTCGTCGTCCTCGCTTCGGAAAATGAAAGACCCCTGGCGAGACCTCCTCCTTGAGCGCTTCCGCCGACCCCTGCCATCCGTATCTCCACTTTCCTCAGGGTCCCTAGGAGGACTTATATCATCTTCTTCAACTGTGACCACTTAGTTTAGGCCGCTGTGTTGGTTGGGCCGCTTTAGAGCAGGTCCAGTTAGCTAATCATGTTTATGCTATCATTGCTATAGTCCCGTAAGACTGATTTTTCTCTATGGTCGAGCCCACATACATGGAGCCAACTTTGGAGTTCTATTCTACATTTATCCTCCAGCAGGTGATGATTTCCAATGACGAAACGGACACCATCACTTTCAAACTCGGTGGCATGGCGCGATATATGAGTGTCCCAAAGTTCGGCGCTGCTTTAGGACTGTACACTGAAGAGTTCATGAGTGTTGGGAGCTTTCTCGACTTATATCGACATATCCACTACTCGTCATCTCTTTTTTAGTTAGACCTCATGCCGAGTACGAGACCTTATGACGCGAGTCACTCGAAGGATACTTCACTTCCTCCGGCCTTACGATATATTCATGCCCTCTTGTCAGCACCTCCATATATCCTCTTCAGCATTGGCGACTCACGATACCGATGCCTCTGACAATGGGGGCCATTGAGTTTATTTATTTTCTTTTTCTTTTATGTTAATATTTATATTTATTTTTAGTTCTTTTTATTTTCTTAGACTTCTTTCGTTTCTTATCTTTTGAACTATATTTTTATTTTTATGGTTGTTTCTAATCGAGTTAGTAACCTTTTAATCTTTTTCACTATTTGTGTTTATTTTCTTATTAGTTTACTAGGAATCATTCACTACATTTAGATTTGCCTACAATTCCGCTTTTCATCATTCTGGCAGTTTCATCCACTATTCATTGGCAGTTTCAATTTTCTTCCTCTCTTATAATATTCTGCTTATACTGCGATTATATCTATTTGTACATTAAGGACAATGTACATCTTAAGTGTGAGGAGGTTATTTTTATTCGAAAGTCCTTGAATTATTTCTTGTATTTAGGTAATTTTCTCATATTTCCATTAGAATAAATTTTTGTTAATTTGGGATTTTTTGTTGATGTGTTTTGGATTAAGTTGTAGATATTTGTGCATTGGTTGATTTAAACATTAAGACATTAGATAATCAAGCACGGTAAGTTATTTTTTAGAAATTAAAAATTTTTAGGTTGTTTCCGTAAATTGAAATATTACCTTGAAATTTGAGATTTGCAAGTTTGACATCAAAAACCATGATTTTTTGTGAGATTTTGAGCCTTTCGAGCATACATTTTTCTTTCTCATTTTATTATTAGTTAGGAGTGGGTTAACCTAATTTGTTATTCTAGAACTTACTTCGATTATACATGTCGAGACCACACCTTTGATTTGATATATTGAGATGATAAAGGCACCTAGGTTTTAACCCACTTATCCCATAAAAAGGCTACCTTTGTAATTAACCCTTAGTGAACCCCGTTGAGCCTTGCACACCCTTTCTTGATTTACCAATTAATGTTAACCCATAACTCATTTTTTTTCATTGAGACTTTTTCCCATTTTATTGACTCCCTTTTTGTCGAGATTTGATTTGGTTAGTTGTTTAACTATGCTATTATGTTTGATTTGCTGAATTATTTCTGATTGTTCTAGATAAAAAAATATACTGATTATTATTTAGTTCTATGTTGATTGAGCTTAAACAGTTAAATTCATATTTTGAGAAGAAGCTCATTTTATTCTTGAATAGTTTTCAATTGATGTATGATGAACCATAATATATATATTTTTACCCCATGCTTGGCATATTTATGGATGATTTTTCCTTGGTTTCGTTGAATTTGATGCTCCTAATCCTTTGATTTCATGTTTTATACTCAAGAGAGCTTAGGATAGCAAAAAGACCGAGAAACGGGCCAAAAATGGATAAATTGGGCCTAAATCAGTGTTTCACACAGCCTAGGCACTTCCACACGGGTGATTCACACGCCCGTGTGTGACACATGGGTAGACCACATGCCCGTGTGTCATGGCTGTGTTAACACTAAACCAAGTCCGAATTACACAAGGCCTGAGCACTTTTACACGGGCGTGGCACACGGTCGTGTCCCTGTCGAGCCCAAGTCTAATTTTAAGGGTTTTGAAGCATTCCAAAGTCTATATAAACACCCTAGAAGAGGATTAAAGGGGAGACGGATAGTAGAAGACAGAAAATACCTTAGGACAACCATTGGAATCAGCTCAGAGGCAAGATCTACATCAAGACTGAAGATTTTCCATTCAATTTCCTAGAAGTTCTTTGGTTTCTTTATGTTTTGTTGTTTTCTGAATCTTGAGATGTTTTCCATTATTATGAACTAAGCTCGGAGGCACGATATTTTTGGTCTCACCATAACTATACTATTGTTCGATAGGTGCGCTTGCCTTAGTCAAATTTTTAGTAGGTTTACGACCACCAAGTTTTTAGTGCCATTGCCGGGGACTAAGATATTTGGAGCTCTTAATTTTTATTACTTTAGCCATTTTTATTTTTATTGCAATTTAATTTTGTTTTTTTATTATTTATTTACTAAATTTTATTTTCTCTACTTCTGACAGGTTTTTATAGTTTATGATTAGAAAAAACTCGTCAGGATCTCTACCTTTGATAGCGAAATAGAAAGCACAGCTCGCAGAAACCGAAGAGAAATAAGGCGAAGCCTACAATACATAAAGGAAGAGTGAGAGGCTGATATCCATACCACAACCGAGGAGATGGCTGATAATCAGAATAATCTGCTACCTCCTGTGGTTGCTGTAAATCTAGTAGATCAGAATCTCATTCCTCGTACTATGTATGATTATGCTAAACCTACTTTAACAGGAACTGAATCGAGTATAGTTAGACCTACTGTTGCTGCAAATAATTTTGAACTGAAATCTAACACGATTCAAATGATACAACAGTTTGTTCAGTTTGATGGTTTGCAGGACGAGGATCCAAACACTCATTTAGCAAATTTTCTGGAATTTTGCAACACTTTTAAGATCAATGGCATTTCTGACGATGCCATTTACCTTCGGTTGTTCCCATTCTCATTGAGGAATAAGGATAAATAGTTGTTGAACTCGTTACCGCGAGGGTCAATCACCACTTGGGAACAAATAACCGAAATTTTTTTACTTAAATACTTTCTGCCGGCTAAAATGGCTAAATTGAGAAATGACATCTCTTCTTTTGTGCAGATGGATCTAGAAACTCTTTATGATGCATGGGAGAGATACAAGGACTTATTAAGAAGGTGTCTCACCATGGGTTACCTCTATGGCTGCAGGTTTAGACTTTTTACAATGTTGTGAACCCCTCAACAAGGTAACTTATCGACGCAGCCACCGGTGGAAATTTAAACAACAAAACACCTGAAGAAGCTTACGAATTTATTGAAGAGATGTCACTGAATAACTATCAGTGGCAAGTCATAAGAACAAAGCCGGTAAAAGCAGTAGGTGTTTTCAACCTCGACGCGATCACTATGCTATCTAATCAGGTAGAAATTTTAAATAAAAAGATTGATGGTTTGTATGGTTCTACTCAGGTACATCCAGTGATGAGGTGTGATTCAAATGGAGGAGGAGTACACAACACTGATTATCCATTATTCAACCCTAGCACCGAGGAGGAACAAGTCCACTATATGGGTAGTAATTCTAAACCTCAAAATAACCCGTATAGTAACACTTATAATACAGGTTGGAGGAACCATCCCAATTTCTCATGGGGTGGTCAAGGAAATCAAAGGCCACAACATCCCCCAGGCTTTCAACAACCACCTTACTAACAAGAGAAGAAACCGAACCTTGAAGAAATGCTCACAAAATTCATAGCGGTGTCAGAAACTCATTTTCAAAATATCGAAACAGCGCTTAAGAATCAACAAGCGTCTATTCAAAGGCTCGAAACTCAAATAGGACAGCTTGCTAAGTTGATTTCTGAACGACCACAAAGTGGCCTACCAAGTAACACTGAAACTAACCCAAGGGAACAACTTCATGCAATTACTATTCAAGATGAAGAAGGGTTAGTTGAACCTAAACCAGAACCGAAACAAGGACTTGTGGTAAGTAATGGTAAGGATGGGGTGAACCACAGTAAGTAAAAACTGGTAAGCAAAGAGTATAAACCTCGTGTGCCATACCCCAATGCGACAAGGAAGGACCACACAGACGAACAATTCGGTAAATTCCTTAAATTATTAAAAAAATTACATATTAACTTAACATTTATTGAAGCTCTTTTGCAGATACCAAATGCAATGAAATTTTTACAAGAGCTCTTGGCTAATAAATGAAAGTTAGATGATGTATCGCATGTGAAATTAAACGTAGTTTGCTCAGACATTTTAAAAAATAAGCTACCCAACAAGTTGAAAGATCCAGGGAGTTCTACGATTCCTTGCTTAATTGGTAGTTTAAATGTTAACAATGCTTTGGCTGATTTAGGGGCAAGCATTAATGTCATGCCTTATAAAATGTTTAAACAACTAGGTCTTGGGAAACCTAAACAAACTAGGATGAGCATTCAATTGGCAGATAAAATAATTAGATTTCCTAGGGGTATTATTGAAGACGTGCTTGTCAAAATTGATAAATTTATATTCCCAATTGATTTTGTTGTTCTAGACATGGAAGAAGATAGTGATGTGCCTTTGATTTTAGGATGACCCTTTTTAGCAACTGCTAGGACTATCATTGATGTTGGCACAGGAGAGCTAATACTTTGTGTAGGAGATGACACGATTACTCTCCAAGCTCGTGATTCGATTAAATTATCTAGTAAGCAAGATGGCTATACAAGTTCTATTGATATAAATAAGATTATGGCTCAAACTTCTTTTCAGGAAACCCCTAGGGAGAACGTGATGGAGACACATTCTAGTCCATGTGACAAAAATAGAATGAGTCATGAGGAACGAAGACTACAAATCGATGAACTAGACGAATGGTGAACACATGTCAAGGAGAAACCAAAAACACATGATGAATCAAAGTAACACCACGACAAGCGAAGGGATGAAACAATGCAATTTAAGGTTGGGGACAAAGTATTGTTAGATGAAAAGGACCCCCGAATTGCTACTTTAAAGTACAATACAAATGGAGCAATTCCCTTCATGGTACTGAAAACCTTCCGACATGGTACAGTTGAGGTAACACACACTGAATTTGGAATTTTCAAGGTAAATAATACTCGACTTAGATCTTATTTTGATAAAATTGATAGTAGTTGTGAGGAGTTTTAACTCCTCAGTCCACCGTAATCACATGAAATTGAGGTAAGTTAAGCTTAGACTTTAAATAAGAACTTTTCGGGAGGCAACCCGAGCACTAACACTACTAACTAGTTTATTTTAGCTATTCTTCGTGTATTTTATACAAGTACAATGACCCACACGGCCTGGACACACAGGCGTGTCCTTGGCCTTGTGAAAACAGGGCTAAAAATCCCCAAGTATTGAGCTATATGGGCGTGCGACACGACCGTGTGGATCACACGGCCTGGACACACGGGCGTGTCCTAGGCCGTGTGAAAACTGGAGCTAAATTTTTAAATTTTTAAACAAGTCAGAGAGTTACACGGGTAAGGCACAAGACCGTGTGTTCGTACATACAGGCGAGTGGGATACCACATAAGCGTGGGAGAAGCGAAGGACATGGAACATGGCAGTGCAACACGGCCGTGTGACCCATACGGCCTAGCCACACGGGTGTGTCCCTAGGCTGTGTGACGATTGGGCATACAATTTTTACGATTAACACTAGCTAAACTCTAGCCACACAGACGTGTGACACGGCCGTATGGCCCAACACTAGGCACCTTAACACGACCGTGCCCCTACTTTAACCCCCCAAACCCTAATTTTTTTTCCTTTCTTTTCTTTGTCTTCTTCTTCCTTACACCTCCGCCGCAGCTTCCTTTTTCTCCCCTACTCCGGCCACCATCGGCCATAGCCGATCACCCCCCTCTTCACCTCCATCGTCCCAAAGCTATTTTCCCCCACCCACACTCCTCACGCACACATATCACCTTCCCCCATTGATCCCCTCAGTACAAACTTGTCCATTCTGATGATCAAGATGAGCCAGAGGACATTACAAATGATGTCTTTCCCCCTCACGAGGACCCACACGCACCGTCACCACCACCGAGTCATCGACCTCCTGCTACTAGTTTGACTAATATATCCGAGCGACTCACTCGATTTGAGCAGCAGTGTTTTGAGTGGTTCGACAGTATCGATGCCACTCTTCAAAAAATTTGTCACCACCTCTACATCTCTTTTTTAGCACCGTTAACCCACGAGGCATCCGATGATGAGGAACTTAGTCCATTTATTTTACTATTATTTTTATTTTTATTTTAATTTCAATTCTATTTTGTCTCTTATTTATTTTTGAAGACTTATGTTTTCTATTTTGAACCATGTTTATATTTATAATGATTATCAAGTGATCCTTTAATTCTCTTCCACAGTGGTGTTTATTTTCTTATTAGTAACTCAGAATCATACCTTTCTTTAGCCTTATCCACAACTCTGGCTTATACTATTCCAAGGATTTCATCCAAAAATTCAGGACAGTTTCGCTTCTCTCCTTCTCTTTTGATATTATGCTTATATTATTAGTATCTAACTTTGTACATTCAGGACAACGTACATCTTAAGTGTGGGGAGGTTATTTATGATTATCAGAAAATCCCTAAATTTTTATCTTGTTCTCAGATAAATCTCTTATATTACTATTAGAATGAATTTGATTAATTTATGATTTTTATTGATATGTTTTGAATTAAATCATAGGTAATTGTGCATTGATTGTTTAAACTTTTAGACATTAGAGGATCAAGCATGAAAAGTTGACTTATGAGAATTAAAATTGTTATGTTATTTCCCTGAATTGAGGTATATCTTGAAGTTTTGAGTTTACAGGATTGACATCAAACACCCATAACTTTCATGAGATTTTGAGCCTTTTAGAGCATATATCTTTCTTGCTCACTAATTTTTTATGAGTGTGTCAACATTGATTTGATATTCTAGAACTTGTATCAATAATACATGTCGAGACCATACCTTTGATTTGATATACTGAAATGATAAAGGCACTTAGGTTTTACCCCATTTACCCCATAAAAAGCCTACCCACATAATTGACCCCTAGCGAACCCCTTTGAGCCTTGACTATTATTTCTTGATTTTTCCCTTAATAGTAACCCTCAACTTAACCCTTTTTTATTCGTTAAGAATTTCTCCCTTCTCATTAACTCTCTTTTTGTCGAGATTTTATTTGATTAGTTACCTAACTATGTTCGTTCATTCCAGTTGCTGAGTTATTTATTATTATGTACGTCCCATTATTATACTTGTTCTTATTCCTAAAAAAAAAAGAAAAGAAAAAATAGTATATTTATTTTCATTCAGTCACATATTTGTCTAAAGAGCTTGGATAAGTTAAAGTTGTTTTATTGAGAAAAAGCACACATCATTAGTTTCGGATAGTTCGAGTTCTAACACTTTTTTTGTAATTCAGCAATTAGCTTTATTTGTCTAAGTTTGGTAATTTATTTAAATTAATCTCGATTCTAACCCTCTTTTTCAGCCTTTATCCACACCTTTAACCCAAGCCCCATTACAACCCTGTTAAAGACCTTTTGATTTGTGTAACATCTCATTATAGTGGTGGAGATTTGATTTTCATGCAAGCCTATGGTAATAACTTTTCATGTTTGACTATTGAGTGCTTAATTATTGAACCTTAAACACTTTGAGTGATTTGAGTGAATCTTTAGTAAGGAATGTCAACCCTTGTTGATTTGGAATTAAAGGTAATTACTTAGATAAAGAGGGATACCTATGATTTTATGATTGAAATGTTCAATTTGGATTGTTGGAAACTTTAATGTTCTTTTAGTTAAGCTTTCAATGTATGATTGCTAGGGTTTACTTCGAAACATTATTGATGAGAATTATAAGTTGAGGAGGATTTATTTTATTTGTGAGTTGAGGATTTTGCTTGAGGACAAGCAAATGCTTAAGTGTAGGGATATTTGATAAACCATAATGTATACATATTTTTACCCCATACTTGGATATTTATGGATGATTTTTCCTTGGTTTCATTGAATTTGATGCTCTTAATCCTTTAATTTCATGTTTTATACTCAGGAGAGGTTAGGATAGCAAAAAGAGCGAGAAACGGCTACAAGTTGGGCCTAAATCAGTGTTTCACACGGCCTAGGCACTTCCACACGGGTGATTCATACACCCGTGTATGACACACGAGTAGACCACACGCCTGTGTCATGGCAGTGTCAACACTAAACCAAGTCGGAATTACACACGACCTGAGCACCTTTACACGGGCGTGGCACACGGCTGTGTCCCTGTCGAGCCCAAGTCTAATTCTACTCAAAAAGGCTAATTTTGAGGGTTTTGAAGCATTCCAAAGTCTATATAAACACCCTAGAAGAGGATTAAAGGGGATACGGAGAGTAGAAGGTAGAAAATACCTTAGGACAGCCATCGGAATCAGCTCGGAGGCAAGATCTACATCAAGACTGAAGATTTTCCATTCAATTTCCTAGAAGTTCTTTGGGTTTCTTTATGTTTTGTTGTTTTTTGAATCTTGAGATGTTTTCCAGTATTATGAACTAAACTCCTAAGGGAGATAAAACTTAAGACGGATCTTATTACTATTTGAATTATATGATAAATACTCATTCTTATTCTTAATTGTGAGTTTTAAATTCTTGTTTTAATATTCCAGAGTATTAATTCAGGTTTTTGATGTGCTTACTTAGTGGAGCAAAAGTCCTTATTTAAGAGTAGATCATTCATAATTAAGTGGAGTTGCATGCAATCCTAAAGATAGGATGACATAAATCTGTCAAATTAGAGTCAAATCTAATAAGGGAATCCATAGATCGAGTTAATGCTACAATAGGGGTTTTAATTAGAATGAGATTTCAATTAATTAACCTAGAGTCAGTTGTTTTCAGTCTTTAGAGGGATATTAACATAAATCAGGGATTTCTACGTATTAAGTGAAGTGAATAAATCGACTAATTCAAAGGTAATAGGTGAAGTCTAGGTGGATTCTTCCTTGGGTATTGTCTTCTCCATCGGTTTTCCAAAAGTATTTTTCCAACTTTAATCTCTGTCGTAATCTTAGCTAATTAGATAATTAATTTTAGATTAAAAATTCTCTTAATTGTTAGGTTAGATAATAAAAATATAGTAATTACTAGTACTTTTAGTCCTCGCGGATACGATATTTCCGGTCTCACCATAACTATACTATTGATCGATAGGTGCGCTTGCCTTAGTCAAATTTTTAGTTAGTTTTACGACCACCAATGTAATTGTTTTTAATTCAGAACTTGTTTATTTTTTCCAGTTTGATAATTTATCAATTCGATCTTGATTATAACCAAATTTTCTAGCCTTTCTCCATACCCTTAACCTAAGCCCCATTACAACCCCTTAAAGACCTTTTGATTTGTGTCTCATCTCATTTTATAGTGGTGGAGATGATCGCGTGATTTCATGATAGGTTTTAAATATTTATAATTACTTGTTCTTGAATTAAATATTATCGCGATGTAGGCAAGTGTACCTATCGAACAGTAGTATAGTTTTAGCAAGACCGAATTGTCGAACCCAAAGGAACTAAAAGTACTAGTAATGACTGTCTTTTTATTATCTAGCCTAAGAATAAAGAGGTTTTTGTTTTAACTAACTAATTATCTAAACTAAGAACGCACAGAGAATGGAATTGAGGAATTGCTTTTGGAAAAATTGATTGAATGAAGACAATACCTAAGGAAAAATCCGCCTAGATTGTACTTGTTATTCTGGCTCCGAATCGGATGATTTATGCATTTAACTTGTTCCGTAGAGATCCCTAAGTTATGTTATTATCTCTATTCAAGACTAATAACGTCTAATCCCTAGATTGAATAACCTTGACTTTTCTCTAATTAACACTCTAGGGTTGCATTAACTCGATCTATGGATCCCCTTATTAGGTTTCACCCTAATCCGACAAAATCTTGTCATCCTATGTCTAGGCGCGCAATCAACTCCGCTTAATTATGACAAATGTACTCTTAAATAGGGTCTATTCCCCCTCTGAATAAGAGCTTATCTTGAATCGGTATCCTGGGATATCAAAACAAGAATTAAGAACACATAATTAAGAACAAGTCAAAATTTATCATACAATTCAGAAAATAATAACAAGATTCGTCTTAGGTTTCATTCCCCTTAGGTATTTAGGCGATTTATTTCATAACTAAGTAAGAAAACATATTAGAATAATAAAGAATACAAAACATAAAGAAAACCCAAAACTCCTAAAGATGAATTGAGGAGAGATCTTCAGTCTTGATGATGAATCCGGCTTCTGAGATGAATCAGTCGGCTTTCTTGGAGTAATTCCTTACCCCCTACTCTATCCTCTCCTTTTCTTCCTTCTCTAGGGTGTATTTATAGGCTTTGGAATGCCTAAAAGCCCTCAAAATTAGCCTTTTCTGAATTGGACTCAACTTGGGCTCGGTAAGGACACGCCCATGTGACACGCCCGTGTGCGATTACTTCAAGCCGTGCTCGAGCCTGCCAAATTGAAACTGTCGTGTGGTCTGCCCGTGTGAGGAGGTCCAGGCCGTGTTGATTTCGTACTTTGGCCTATTTTCTTTGTTTTTGGCCCGTTTCTCGTTCCTTTCGCTCTCCTATGCTCTCTTAAGTGTAAAACATGAAATTAAAGCATTAGGAGCATCAAATTCACCAATTCTAATGGAAAATCATCCATAAAATGCATTAAACATCTACGGTTTATCAGGAGATTTGATTTTCATGCAAGCCTATGGTAATGACCTTTCTTATTTGACTATTGAGCGCTTATTCGTGAACCTTAAACACTTTGAGTGATTTGAGTGAATCTTTAGTGGGAATGTCAATTTTTTTTTTATTTTGAATTAAAGGTAAAGACATCTATGTTTTCGTGTTTAAAAATGTTAGCTTGGATTGTTTGAGACTTTAGTTCTTTTTTAGTTGAATTGCCAATGCATGATTATTTATGAATTATTTTGAAACATTATTGATGGGAATTAGAAGTTGAGAAATATTAATTTTAATGTGAGTTAAGGATTTTGCTTGAGGATAAGCAAACGCTTAAGTGTGGGGATATTTGATAAGCTATAAAAGTAACATATTGTAACCCCATTCTTAATGTGTTTTTAGATGATTAATAGTGAAAATTAGTGAATATGATGTTCATAATCCTTTAAATTCATGTTTCTATACTTAGGAGATCATTTGGGAGCTAAAGGAGCAAAAACGAGCCAAAATAAGATAAATAGAGCTGTTTTCAGGAGCCACACGACCTGGGTATTTCCTCACGGGCTGGACACATACCCATGTGCTAGCCCGTGTCGATTTTGCATCCTACTTCCCAAATACGCAGAAAATCCCAATTTTTAGGCTTTCTGAATATTCTAAAGTCCATAAATACCCATTTGAAGAAGACATAAGAGGGCAATCAGAGAAGATCAGAGAGAACACTCGAAGAACACCATCGTAATCAACTTGGAAGCGGATCTCCATCAAGATCGAAGATCTCCTTTTAATTTCTTTCAAAGTTTTATTGAGTTTCTTTACGTCTTGTGGTTATTCTGACTTTGAGATGTTTCTATTCAGGA